>NW_027017449.1:0-90460 GCF_036013445.1 Caloenas nicobarica | reverse complement strand
AGGGCCCAGTAGAGCCCGACAGAGGCGCCGACAGAGCCCGACAGAGCCCGACAGGGCCCGACAGGGCCCAGTAGAGCCCGACAGAGCCCGACAGGGCCCGACAGAGCCCGACAGAGCCCGACAGAGCCCGACAGGGCCCAGTAGAGCCCGACAGAGCCCGACAGAGCCCGACAGAGCCCGACAGGGCCCGACAGGGCCCGATAGAGGCCGACAGGGCCCGACAGAGCCCGACAGAGCCCGACAGGGCCCGACAGGGCCCGACAGAGCCGGACAGAGCCCGACAGAGCCCGACAGAGCCCAGTAGAGCCCGACAGAGCCCGATAGAGCCCGACAGAGCCCGACAGGGCCCGACAGGGCCCAGTAGAGCCCGACAGAGCCCGACAGAGCCCGACAGAGCCCGACAGAGCCCGACAGAGCCCGACAGAGCCCGACAGAGCCCGACAGGGCCCGACAGGGCCCAGTAGAGCCCGACAGAGCCCGACAGAATCCGTCAGAGCCCGACAGAGCCCGACAGAGCCCGACAGAGTCCGACAGGGCCCAGTAGAGCCCGACAGAGTCCGACAGAGCCCGACAGAGCCCGACAGGGCCCGACAGAGCCCGACAGAGCCCGACAGGGCCCGACAGGGCCCAGTAGAGCCCGACAGAGCCCGACAGAGCCCGACAGAAACCGTCAGAGCCCGACAGAGCCCGACAGAGCCCGACAGAGTCCGACAGGGCCCAGTAGAGCCCGACAGAGCCCGACAGAGCCCGACAGAGCCCGACAGGGCGCGACAGAGCCCGACAGAGCCCGACAGGGCCCGACAGGGCCCAGTAGAGCCCGACAGAGCCGAGAGGGCCCGACAGAGCCCAACAGAGCCCGACAGAGCCCGACAGAGCCCGACAGGGCCCGACAGAGCCCGACAGAGCCCGACAGGGCCCAGTAGAGCCCGACAGAGCCCGACAGAGCCCGACAGAACCCGACAGGGCCCAGTAGAGTCCGACAGAGCCCGACAGAGCCCTACAGAGCCCGACAGGGCCCGACAGAGCCCGACAGAGCCCGACAGAGCCCGACAGCGCCCGACAGGGCCCAGTAGGAGCCCGACAGAGCCCGACAGAGCCCGACAGGGCCCGACAGAGCCCGACAGAGCCCGACAGAGCCCGACAGGGCCCGACAGGGCCCAGTAGAGCCCGACAGAGCCCGACAGGGCCCGACAGAGCCCGACAGAGCCCGACAGAGCCCAGTAGAGCCCGACAGAGCCCGACAGAGCCCGACAGAGCCCGACAGGGCCCGACAGGGCCCAGTAGAGCCCGACAGAGCCCGACAGAGCCCGACAGGGCCCGACAGGGCCCGACAGGGCCCGACAGAGCCCAGTAGAGCCCGACAGAGCCCGACAGAGCCCGACAGAGCCCGACAGGGCCCGACAGGGCCCAGTAGAGCCCGACAGTGCCCGACAGGGCCCAGTAGAACCCGACAGAGCCCGACAGAGCCCGACAGAACCCGTCAGAGCCCGACAGAGCCCGACAGAGCCCGACAGAGTCCGACAGGGCCCAGTAGAGCCCGACAGAGCCCGACAGAGCCCGACAGAGCCCGACAGGGCCCGACAGAGCCCGACAGGGCCCAGTAGAGCCCGACAGAGCCCGACAGAGCCCGACAGAACCCGACAGGGCCCAGTAGAGCCCGACAGAGCCCGACAGGGCCCAGTAGAGCCCGACAGAGCCCGACAGAGCCCGACAGAACCCAACAGGGCCCAGTAGAGCCCGACAGAGCCCGACAGAGCCCGACAGGGCCCGACAGAGCCCGACAGAGACCGACAGAGCCCGACAGCGCCCGACAGGGCCCAGTAGAGCCCGACAGAGCCCGACAGAGCCCGACAGGGCCCGACAGAGCCCGACAGAGCCCGACAGAGCCCGACAGGGCCCGACAGGGCCCAGTAGAGCCCGACAGAGACCGACAGGGCCCGACAGAGCCCGACAGAGCCCGACAGAGCCCGACAGGGCCCAGTAGAGCTCAACAGAGCCCGACAGAGCCCGACAGAGCCCGACAGGGCCCGACAGAGCCCGACAGAGCCCGACAGGGCCCGACAGGGCCCGACAGAGCCCGACAGGGCCCGACAGAGCCCGACAGAGCCCGACAGGGCCCGACAGGGCCCGACAGAGCCCGACAGAGCCCGACAGGGCCCAGTAGAGCCCGACAGAGCCCGACAGAGCCCGACAGAGCCCAGTAGAGCCCGACAGAGCCCGACAGAGCCCGACAGAGCCCGACAGGGCCCGACAGAGCCCGACAGGGCCCGACAGGGCCCGACAGAGCCCGACAGAGCCCGACAGGGCCCGACAGAGCCCGACAGGGCCCAGTAGAGCCCGACAGAGCCCGACAGAGCCCGACAGAGCCCGACAGGGCCCGACAGAGCCCGACAGAGCCCGACAGGGCCCGACAGGGCCCAGTAGAGCCCGACAGAGCCCGACAGAGACCGACAGAGCCCGACAGGGCCCGACAGAGCCCGACAGAGCCCGACAGGGCCCGACAGGGCCCAGTAGAGCCCGACAGAGCCCGACAGAGCCCGACAGAACCCGTCAGAGCCCGACAGAGCCCGACAGAGCCCGACAGAGTCTGACAGGGCCCAGTAGAGCCCGACAGAGCCCGACAGAGCCCGACAGAGCCCGACAGGGCCCGACAGAGCCCGACAGAGCCCGACAGGGCCCGACAGGGCCCAGTAGAGCCCGACAGAGCCCGACAGAGCCCGACAGAACCCGTCAGAGCCCGACAGAGCCCGACAGAGCCCGACAGAGTCCGACAGGGCCCAGTAGAGCCCGACAGAGCCCGACAGAGCCCGACAGAGCCCGACAGGGCCCGACAGAGCCCGAGAGAGCCCGACAGGGCCCGACAGGGCCCAGTAGAGCCCGACAGAGCCGAGAGGGCCCGACAGAGCCCGACAGAGCCCGACAGAGCCCAACAGAGCCCGACAGGGCCCGACAGAGCCCGACAGAGCCCGACAGGGCCCAGTAGAGCCCGACAGAGCCCGACAGAGCCCGACAGAGCCCGACAGGGCCCGACAGAGCCCGACAGAGCCCGACAGAGCCCGACAGCGCCCGACAGGGCCCAGTAGAGCCCGACAGAGCCCGACAGAGCCCGACAGAGCCCGACAGGGCCCGACAGGGCCCAGTAGAGCCCGACAGAGCCCGACAGGGCCCGACAGAGCCCGACAGAGCCCGACAGAGCCCGACAGGGCCCAGTAGAGCCCGACAGAGCCCGACAGAGCCCGACAGAGCCCGACAGGGCCCGACAGGGCCCGATAGAGGCCGACAGGGCCCGACAGAGCCCGACAGAGCCCGACAGGGCCCGACAGGGCCCGACAGAGCCGGACAGAGCCCGACAGAGCCCGACAGAGCCCAGTAGAGCCCGACAGAGCCCGATAGAGCCCGACAGAGCCCGACAGGGCCCGACAGGGCCCAGTAGAGCCCGACAGAGCCCGACAGAGCCCGACAGAGCCCGACAGGGCCCGACAGAGCCCGACAGAGCCCGACAGGGCCCGACAGGGCCCAGTAGAGCCCGACAGAGCCCGACAGAATCCGTCAGAGCCCGACAGAGCCCGACAGAGCCCGACAGAGTCCGACAGGGCCCAGTAGAGCCCGACAGAGTCCGACAGAGCCCGACAGAGCCCGACAGGGCCCGACAGAGCCCGACAGAGCCCGACAGGGCCCGACAGGGCCCAGTAGAGCCCGACAGAGCCCGACAGAGCCCGACAGAAACCGTCAGAGCCCGACAGAGCCCGACAGAGCCCGACAGAGTCCGACAGGGCCCAGTAGAGCCCGACAGAGCCCGACAGAGCCCGACAGAGCCCGACAGGGCGCGACAGAGCCCGACAGAGCCCGACAGGGCCCGACAGGGCCCAGTAGAGCCCGACAGAGCCGAGAGGGCCCGACAGAGCCCAACAGAGCCCGACAGAGCCCGACAGAGCCCGACAGGGCCCGACAGAGCCCGACAGAGCCCGACAGGGCCCAGTAGAGCCCGACAGAGCCCGACAGAGCCCGACAGAACCCGACAGGGCCCAGTAGAGTCCGACAGAGCCCGACAGAGCCCTACAGAGCCCGACAGGGCCCGACAGAGCCCGACAGAGCCCGACAGAGCCCGACAGCGCCCGACAGGGCCCAGTAGAGCCCGACAGAGCCCGACAGAGCCCGACAGGGCCCGACAGAGCCCGACAGAGCCCGACAGAGCCCGACAGGGCCCGACAGGGCCCAGTAGAGCCCGACAGAGCCCGACAGGGCCCGACAGAGCCCGACAGAGCCCGACAGAGCCCAGTAGAGCCCGACAGAGCCCGACAGAGCCCGACAGAGCCCGACAGGGCCCGACAGGGCCCAGTAGAGCCCGACAGAGCCCGACAGAGCCCGACAGGGCCCGACAGGGCCCGACAGGGCCCGACAGAGCCCAGTAGAGCCCGACAGAGCCCGACAGAGCCCGACAGAGCCCGACAGGGCCCGACAGGGCCCAGTAGAGCCCGACAGTGCCCGACAGGGCCCAGTAGAACCCGACAGAGCCCGACAGAGCCCGACAGAACCCGTCAGAGCCCGACAGAGCCCGACAGAGCCCGACAGAGTCCGACAGGGCCCAGTAGAGCCCGACAGAGCCCGACAGAGCCCGACAGAGCCCGACAGGGCCCGACAGAGCCCGACAGGGCCCAGTAGAGCCCGACAGAGCCCGACAGAGCCCGACAGAACCCGACAGGGCCCAGTAGAGCCCGACAGAGCCCGACAGGGCCCAGTAGAGCCCGACAGAGCCCGACAGAGCCCGACAGAACCCAACAGGGCCCAGTAGAGCCCGACAGAGCCCGACAGAGCCCGACAGGGCCCGACAGAGCCCGACAGAGACCGACAGAGCCCGACAGCGCCCGACAGGGCCCAGTAGAGCCCGACAGAGCCCGACAGAGCCCGACAGGGCCCGACAGAGCCCGACAGAGCCCGACAGAGCCCGACAGGGCCCGACAGGGCCCAGTAGAGCCCGACAGAGACCGACAGGGCCCGACAGAGCCCGACAGAGTCCGACAGAGCCCGACAGGGCCCAGTAGAGCTCAACAGAGCCCGACAGAGCCCGACAGAGCCCGACAGGGCCCGACAGAGCCCGACAGAGCCCGACAGGGCCCGACAGGGCCCGACAGAGCCCGACAGGGCCCGACAGAGCCCGACAGAGCCCGACAGGGCCCGACAGGGCCCGACAGAGCCCGACAGAGCCCGACAGGGCCCAGTAGAGCCCGACAGAGCCCGACAGAGCCCGACAGAGCCCAGTAGAGCCCGACAGAGCCCGACAGAGCCCGACAGAGCCCGACAGGGCCCGACAGAGCCCGACAGGGCCCGACAGGGCCCGACAGAGCCCGACAGAGCCCGACAGGGCCCGACAGAGCCCGACAGGGCCCAGTAGAGCCCGACAGAGCCCGACAGAGCCCGACAGAGCCCGACAGGGCCCGACAGAGCCCGACAGAGCCCGACAGGGCCCGACAGGGCCCAGTAGAGCCCGACAGAGCCCGACAGAGACCGACAGAGCCCGACAGGGCCCGACAGAGCCCGACAGAGCCCGACAGGGCCCGACAGGGCCCAGTAGAGCCCGACAGAGCCCGACAGAGCCCGACAGAACCCGTCAGAGCCCGACAGAGCCCGACAGAGCCCGACAGAGTCTGACAGGGCCCAGTAGAGCCCGACAGAGCCCGACAGAGCCCGACAGAGCCCGACAGGGCCCGACAGAGCCCGACAGAGCCCGACAGGGCCCGACAGGGCCCAGTAGAGCCCGACAGAGCCCGACAGAGCCCGACAGAACCCGTCAGAGCCCGACAGAGCCCGACAGAGCCCGACAGAGTCCGACAGGGCCCAGTAGAGCCCGACAGAGCCCGACAGAGCCCGACAGAGCCCGACAGGGCCCGACAGAGCCCGAGAGAGCCCGACAGGGCCCGACAGGGCCCAGTAGAGCCCGACAGAGCCGAGAGGGCCCGACAGAGCCCGACAGAGCCCGACAGAGCCCAACAGAGCCCGACAGGGCCCGACAGAGCCCGACAGAGCCCGACAGGGCCCAGTAGAGCCCGACAGAGCCCGACAGAGCCCGACAGAACCCGACAGGGCCCAGTAGAGCCCGACAGAGCCCGACAGAGCCCGACAGAGCCCGACAGGGCCCGACAGAGCCCGACAGAGCCCGACAGAGCCCGACAGCGCCCGACAGGGCCCAGTAGAGCCCGACAGAGCCCGACAGAGCCCGACAGAGCCCGACAGGGCCCGACAGGGCCCAGTAGAGCCCGACAGAGCCCGACAGGGCCCGACAGAGCCCGACAGAGCCCGACAGAGCCCGACAGGGCCCAGTAGAGCCCGACAGAGCCCGACAGAGCCCGACAGAGCCCGACAGGGCCCGACAGGGCCCGACAGAGCCCGACAGGGCCCGACAGGGCCCGATAGAGGCCGACAGGGCCCGACAGAGCCCGACAGAGCCCGACAGGGCCCGACAGGGCCCGACAGAGCCGGACAGAGCCCGACAGAGCCCGACAGAGCCCAGTAGAGCCCGACAGAGCCCGACAGAGCCCGACAGAGCCCGACAGGGCCCGACAGGGCCCAGTAGAGCCCGACAGAGCCCGACAGAGCCCGACAGAGCCCCACAGGGCCCGACAGAGCCCGACAGAGCCCGACAGGGCCCGACAGGGCCCAGTAGAGCCCGACAGAGCCCGACAGAATCCGTCAGAGCCCGACAGAGCCCGACAGAGCCCGACAGAGTCCGACAGGGCCCAGTAGAGCCCGACAGAGTCCGACAGAGCCCGACAGAGCCCGACAGGGCCCGACAGAGCCCGACAGAGCCCGACAGGGCCCGACAGGGCCCAGTAGAGCCCGACAGAGCCCGACAGAGCCCGACAGAAACCGTCAGAGCCCGACAGAGCCCGACAGAGCCCGACAGAGTCCGACAGGGCCCAGTAGAGCCCGACAGAGCCCGACAGAGCCCGACAGAGCCCGACAGGGCGCGACAGAGCCCGACAGAGCCCGACAGGGCCCGACAGGGCCCAGTAGAGCCCGACAGAGCCGAGAGGGCCCGACAGAGCCCAACAGAGCCCGACAGAGCCCGACAGAGCCCGACAGGGCCCGACAGAGCCCGACAGAGCCCGACAGGGCCCAGTAGAGCCCGACAGAGCCCGACAGAGCCCGACAGAACCCGACAGGGCCCAGTAGAGCCCGACAGAGCCCGACAGAGCCCTACAGAGCCCGACAGGGCCCGACAGAGCCCGACAGAGCCCGACAGAGCCCGACAGGGCCCGACAGGGCCCAGTAGAGCCCGACAGAGCCCGACAGAGCCCGACAGGGCCCGACAGAGCCCGACAGAGCCCGACAGAGCCCGACAGGGCCCGACAGGGCCCAGTAGAGCCCGACAGAGCCCGACAGAGCCCGACAGAGCCCAGTAGAGCCCGACAGAGCCCGACAGAGCCCGACAGAGCCCGACAGGGCCCGACAGGGCCCAGTAGAGCCCGACAGAGCCCGACAGAGCCCGACAGGGCCCGACAGGGCCCGACAGGGCCCGACAGAGCCCAGTAGAGCCCGACAGAGCCCGACAGAGCCCGACAGAGCCCGACAGGGCCCGACAGGGCCCAGTAGAGCCCGACAGAGCCCGACAGGGCCCAGTAGAACCCGACAGAGCCCGACAGAGCCCGACAGAACCCGTCAGAGCCCGACAGAGCCCGACAGAGCCCGACAGAGTCCGACAGGGCCCAGTAGAGCCCGACAGAGCCCGACAGAGCCCGACAGAGCCCGACAGGGCCCGACAGAGCCCGACAGGGCCCAGTAGAGCCCGACAGAGCCCGACAGAGCCCGACAGAACCCGACAGGGCCCAGTAGAGCCCGACAGAGCCCGACAGAGCCCGACAGAGACCGACAGGGCCCGACAGGGCCCGACAGAGCCCGACAGAGCCCGACAGAGCCCGACAGCGCCCGACAGGGCCCAGTAGAGCCCGACAGAGCCCGACAGAGCCCGACAGAGCCCGACAGGGCCCGACAGAGCCCGACAGAGCCCGACAGGGCCCAGTAGAGCCCGACAGAGCCCGACAGAGCCCGACAGAGACCGACAGGGCCCGACAGGGCCCGACAGAACCCGACAGGGCCCGACAGGGCCCGATAGAGGCCGACAGGGCCCGACAGAGCCCGACAGAGCCCGACAGGGCCCGACAGGGCCCGACAGAGCCCAACAGAGCCCGACAGGGCCCAGTAGAGCCCGACAGAGCTAGACAGAGCCCGACAGAGCCCAGTAGAGCCCGACAGAGCCCGACAGAGCCCGACAGGGCCCGACAGAGCCCGACAGGGCCCGACAGGGCCCGACAGAGCCCGACAGAGCCCGACAGGGCCCGACAGAGCCCGACAGGGCCCAGTAGAGCCCGACAGAGCCCGACAGAGCCCGACAGAGCCCGACAGAGCCCAGTAGAGCCCGACAGAGCCCGACAGGGCCCGACAGAGCCCGACAGAGCCCAGTAGAGCCCGACAGAGCCCGACAGGGCCCGACAGGGCCCGACAGGGCCCAGTAGAGCCCGACAGAGCCCGACAGAGCCCAGTAGAGCCCAGTAGAGCCCGACAGAGCCCGACAGAGCCCGACAGGGCCCGACAGAGCCCGACAGAGCCCGACAGGGCCCGACAGAGCCCGACAGAGCCCGACAGAGCCCAGTAGAGCCCGACAGAGCCCGACAGAGCCCGACAGAGCCCGACAGGGCCCGACAGGGCCCAGTAGAGCCCGACAGAGCCCGACAGAGCCCGACAGAGCCCGACAGGGCCCGACAGGGCCCAGTAGAGCCCGACAGAGCCCGACAGAGCCCGACAGAACCCGTCAGAGCCCGACAGAGCCCGACAGAGCCCGACAGGGCCCGACAGAGCCCGACAGGGCCCGACAGGGCCCGACAGAGCCCGACAGAGCCCGACAGGGCCCGACAGAGCCCGACAGGGCCCAGTAGAGCCCGACAGAGGCCGACAGAGCCCGACAGAGCCCGACAGAGCCCAGTAGAGCCCGACAGAGCCCGACAGAGCCCGACAGAGCCCGACAGGGCCCGACAGGGCCCTGTAGAGCCCGACAGAGCCCGACAGAGCCCGACAGAGCCCGACAGGGCCCGACAGAGCCCGACAGAGCCCGACAGGGCCCGACAGGGCCCAGTAGAGCCCGACAGAGCCCGACAGAGCCCGACAGAACCCGTCAGAGCCCGACAGAGCCCGACAGAGCCCGACAGAGTCCGACAGGGCCCAGTAGAGCCCGACAGAGGCCGACAGGGCCCGACAGAGCCCGACAGGGCCCGACAGAGCCCGACAGAGCCCGACAGGGCCCGACAGAGCCCGACAGAGCCCGACAGAGACCGACAGAGCCCGACAGGGCCCGACAGAGCCCGACAGAGCCCGACAGGGCCCGACAGGGCCCAGTAGAGCCCGACAGAGCCCGACAGAGCCCGACAGAACCCGTCAGAGCCCGACAGAGCCCGACAGAGCCCGACAGAGTCCGACAGGGCCCAGTAGAGCCCGACAGAGCCCGACAGAGCCCGACAGAGCCCGACAGGGCCCGACAGAGCCCGACAGAGCCCGACAGGGCCCGACAGGGCCCAGTAGAGCCCGACAGAGCCCGACAGAGCCCGACAGAACCCGTCAGAGCCCGACAGAGCCCGACAGAGCCCGACAGAGTCCGACAGGGCCCAGTAGAGCCCGACAGAGCCCGACAGAGCCCGATAGGGCCCGACAGAGCCCGACAGAGCCCGACAGGGCCCGACAGGGCCCAGTAGAGCCCGACAGAGCCCGACAGAGACCGACAGAGCCCGACAGGGCCCGACAGAGCCCGACAGAGCCCGACAGGGCCCGACAGGGCCCAGTAGAGCCTGACAGAGCCCGACAGAGCCCGACAGAACCCGTCAGAGCCCGACAGAGCCCGACAGAGCCCGACAGAGTCCGACAGGGCCCAGTAGAGCCCGACAGAACCCGACAGAGCCCGACAGAGCCCGACAGGGCCCGACAGAGCCCGACAGAGCCCGACAGGGCCCGACAGGGCCCAGTAGAGCCCGACAGAGCCCGACAGAGCCCGACAGAACCCGTCAGATCCCGACAGAGCCCGACAGAGCCCGACAGAGTCCGACAGGGCCCAGTAGAGCCCGACAGAGCCCGACAGAGCCCGACAGAGCCCGACAGGGCCCGACAGAGCCCGACAGAGCCCGACAGGGCCCGACAGGGCCCAGTAGAGCCCGACAGAGCCCGACAGAGCCCGACAGAACCCGACAGGGCCCAGTAGAGCCCGACAGGGCCCGACAGAGCCCGACAGGGCCCGACAGGGCCCAGTAGAGCCCGACAGAGCCCGACAGAGCCCGACAGAACCCGTCAGAGCCCGACAGAGCCCGACAGAGCCCGACAGGGCCCGACAGAGCCCGACAGGGCCCGACAGGGCCCGACAGAGCCCGACAGAGCCCGACAGGGCCCGACAGAGCCCGACAGGGCCCAGTAGAGCCCGACAGAGCCCGACAGAGCCCGACAGAGCCCGACAGGGCCCGACAGGGCCCAGTAGAGCCCGACAGAGCCCGACAGGGCCCGACAGAGCCCGACAGAGCCCGACAGAGCCCGACAGGGCCCAGTAGAGCCCGACAGAGCCCGACAGAGCCCGACAGAGCCCGACAGGGCCCGACAGGGCCCGATAGAGGCCGACAGGGCCCGACAGAGCCCGACAGAGCCCGACAGGGCCCGACAGGGCCCGACAGAGCCGGACAGAGCCCGACAGAGCCCGACAGAGCCCAGTAGAGCCCGACAGAGCCCGATAGAGCCCGACAGAGCCCGACAGGGCCCGACAGGGCCCAGTAGAGCCCGACAGAGCCCGACAGAGCCCGACAGAGCCCGACAGGGCCCGACAGAGCCCGACAGAGCCCGACAGGGCCCGACAGGGCCCAGTAGAGCCCGACAGAGCCCGACAGAATCCGTCAGAGCCCGACAGAGCCCGACAGAGCCCGACAGAGTCCGACAGGGCCCAGTAGAGCCCGACAGAGTCCGACAGAGCCCGACAGAGCCCGACAGGGCCCGACAGAGCCCGACAGAGCCCGACAGGGCCCGACAGGGCCCAGTAGAGCCCGACAGAGCCCGACAGAGCCCGACAGAAACCGTCAGAGCCCGACAGAGCCCGACAGAGCCCGACAGAGTCCGACAGGGCCCAGTAGAGCCCGACAGAGCCCGACAGAGCCCGACAGAGCCCGACAGGGCGCGACAGAGCCCGACAGAGCCCGACAGGGCCCGACAGGGCCCAGTAGAGCCCGACAGAGCCGAGAGGGCCCGACAGAGCCCAACAGAGCCCGACAGAGCCCGACAGAGCCCGACAGGGCCCGACAGAGCCCGACAGAGCCCGACAGGGCCCAGTAGAGCCCGACAGAGCCCGACAGAGCCCGACAGAACCCGACAGGGCCCAGTAGAGTCCGACAGAGCCCGACAGAGCCCTACAGAGCCCGACAGGGCCCGACAGAGCCCGACAGAGCCCGACAGAGCCCGACAGCGCCCGACAGGGCCCAGTAGAGCCCGACAGAGCCCGACAGAGCCCGACAGGGCCCGACAGAGCCCGACAGAGCCCGACAGAGCCCGACAGGGCCCGACAGGGCCCAGTAGAGCCCGACAGAGCCCGACAGGGCCCGACAGAGCCCGACAGAGCCCGACAGAGCCCAGTAGAGCCCGACAGAGCCCGACAGAGCCCGACAGAGCCCGACAGGGCCCGACAGGGCCCAGTAGAGCCCGACAGAGCCCGACAGAGCCCGACAGGGCCCGACAGGGCCCGACAGGGCCCGACAGAGCCCAGTAGAGCCCGACAGAGCCCGACAGAGCCCGACAGAGCCCGACAGGGCCCGACAGGGCCCAGTAGAGCCCGACAGTGCCCGACAGGGCCCAGTAGAACCCGACAGAGCCCGACAGAGCCCGACAGAACCCGTCAGAGCCCGACAGAGCCCGACAGAGCCCGACAGAGTCCGACAGGGCCCAGTAGAGCCCGACAGAGCCCGACAGAGCCCGACAGAGCCCGACAGGGCCCGACAGAGCCCGACAGGGCCCAGTAGAGCCCGACAGAGCCCGACAGAGCCCGACAGAACCCGACAGGGCCCAGTAGAGCCCGACAGAGCCCGACAGGGCCCAGTAGAGCCCGACAGAGCCCGACAGAGCCCGACAGAACCCAACAGGGCCCAGTAGAGCCCGACAGAGCCCGACAGAGCCCGACAGGGCCCGACAGAGCCCGACAGAGACCGACAGAGCCCGACAGCGCCCGACAGGGCCCAGTAGAGCCCGACAGAGCCCGACAGAGCCCGACAGGGCCCGACAGAGCCCGACAGAGCCCGACAGAGCCCGACAGGGCCCGACAGGGCCCAGTAGAGCCCGACAGAGACCGACAGGGCCCGACAGAGCCCGACAGAGTCCGACAGAGCCCGACAGGGCCCAGTAGAGCTCAACAGAGCCCGACAGAGCCCGACAGAGCCCGACAGGGCCCGACAGAGCCCGACAGAGCCCGACAGGGCCCGACAGGGCCCGACAGAGCCCGACAGGGCCCGACAGAGCCCGACAGAGCCCGACAGGGCCCGACAGGGCCCGACAGAGCCCGACAGAGCCCGACAGGGCCCAGTAGAGCCCGACAGAGCCCGACAGAGCCCGACAGAGCCCAGTAGAGCCCGACAGAGCCCGACAGAGCCCGACAGAGCCCGACAGGGCCCGACAGAGCCCGACAGGGCCCGACAGGGCCCGACAGAGCCCGACAGAGCCCGACAGGGCCCGACAGAGCCCGACAGGGCCCAGTAGAGCCCGACAGAGCCCGACAGAGCCCGACAGAGCCCGACAGGGCCCGACAGAGCCCGACAGAGCCCGACAGGGCCCGACAGGGCCCAGTAGAGCCCGACAGAGCCCGACAGAGACCGACAGAGCCCGACAGGGCCCGACAGAGCCCGACAGAGCCCGACAGGGCCCGACAGGGCCCAGTAGAGCCCGACAGAGCCCGACAGAGCCCGACAGAACCCGTCAGAGCCCGACAGAGCCCGACAGAGCCCGACAGAGTCTGACAGGGCCCAGTAGAGCCCGACAGAGCCCGACAGAGCCCGACAGAGCCCGACAGGGCCCGACAGAGCCCGACAGAGCCCGACAGGGCCCGACAGGGCCCAGTAGAGCCCGACAGAGCCCGACAGAGCCCGACAGAACCCGTCAGAGCCCGACAGAGCCCGACAGAGCCCGACAGAGTCCGACAGGGCCCAGTAGAGCCCGACAGAGCCCGACAGAGCCCGACAGAGCCCGACAGGGCCCGACAGAGCCCGAGAGAGCCCGACAGGGCCCGACAGGGCCCAGTAGAGCCCGACAGAGCCGAGAGGGCCCGACAGAGCCCGACAGAGCCCGACAGAGCCCAACAGAGCCCGACAGGGCCCGACAGAGCCCGACAGAGCCCGACAGGGCCCAGTAGAGCCCGACAGAGCCCGACAGAGCCCGACAGAACCCGACAGGGCCCAGTAGAGCCCGACAGAGCCCGACAGAGCCCGACAGAGCCCGACAGGGCCCGACAGAGCCCGACAGAGCCCGACAGAGCCCGACAGCGCCCGACAGGGCCCAGTAGAGCCCGACAGAGCCCGACAGAGCCCGACAGAGCCCGACAGGGCCCGACAGGGCCCAGTAGAGCCCGACAGAGCCCGACAGGGCCCGACAGAGCCCGACAGAGCCCGACAGAGCCCGACAGGGCCCAGTAGAGCCCGACAGAGCCCGACAGAGCCCGACAGAGCCCGACAGGGCCCGACAGGGCCCGACAGAGCCCGACAGGGCCCGACAGGGCCCGATAGAGGCCGACAGGGCCCGACAGAGCCCGACAGAGCCCGACAGGGCCCGACAGGGCCCGACAGAGCCGGACAGAGCCCGACAGAGCCCGACAGAGCCCAGTAGAGCCCGACAGAGCCCGACAGAGCCCGACAGAGCCCGACAGGGCCCGACAGGGCCCAGTAGAGCCCGACAGAGCCCGACAGAGCCCGACAGAGCCCCACAGGGCCCGACAGAGCCCGACAGAGCCCGACAGGGCCCGACAGGGCCCAGTAGAGCCCGACAGAGCCCGACAGAATCCGTCAGAGCCCGACAGAGCCCGACAGAGCCCGACAGAGTCCGACAGGGCCCAGTAGAGCCCGACAGAGTCCGACAGAGCCCGACAGAGCCCGACAGGGCCCGACAGAGCCCGACAGAGCCCGACAGGGCCCGACAGGGCCCAGTAGAGCCCGACAGAGCCCGACAGAGCCCGACAGAAACCGTCAGAGCCCGACAGAGCCCGACAGAGCCCGACAGAGTCCGACAGGGCCCAGTAGAGCCCGACAGAGCCCGACAGAGCCCGACAGAGCCCGACAGGGCGCGACAGAGCCCGACAGAGCCCGACAGGGCCCGACAGGGCCCAGTAGAGCCCGACAGAGCCGAGAGGGCCCGACAGAGCCCAACAGAGCCCGACAGAGCCCGACAGAGCCCGACAGGGCCCGACAGAGCCCGACAGAGCCCGACAGGGCCCAGTAGAGCCCGACAGAGCCCGACAGAGCCCGACAGAACCCGACAGGGCCCAGTAGAGTCCGACAGAGCCCGACAGAGCCCTACAGAGCCCGACAGGGCCCGACAGAGCCCGACAGAGCCCGACAGAGCCCGACAGCGCCCGACAGGGCCCAGTAGAGCCCGACAGAGCCCGACAGAGCCCGACAGGGCCCGACAGAGCCCGACAGAGCCCGACAGAGCCCGACAGGGCCCGACAGGGCCCAGTAGAGCCCGACAGAGCCCGACAGGGCCCGACAGAGCCCGACAGAGCCCGACAGAGCCCAGTAGAGCCCGACAGAGCCCGACAGAGCCCGACAGAGCCCGACAGGGCCCGACAGGGCCCAGTAGAGCCCGACAGAGCCCGACAGAGCCCGACAGGGCCCGACAGGGCCCGACAGGGCCCGACAGAGCCCAGTAGAGCCCGACAGAGCCCGACAGAGCCCGACAGAGCCCGACAGGGCCCGACAGGGCCCAGTAGAGCCCGACAGTGCCCGACAGGGCCCAGTAGAACCCGACAGAGCCCGACAGAGCCCGACAGAACCCGTCAGAGCCCGACAGAGCCCGACAGAGCCCGACAGAGTCCGACAGGGCCCAGTAGAGCCCGACAGAGCCCGACAGAGCCCGACAGAGCCCGACAGGGCCCGACAGAGCCCGACAGGGCCCAGTAGAGCCCGACAGAGCCCGACAGAGCCCGACAGAACCCGACAGGGCCCAGTAGAGCCCGACAGAGCCCGACAGGGCCCAGTAGAGCCCGACAGAGCCCGACAGAGCCCGACAGAACCCAACAGGGCCCAGTAGAGCCCGACAGAGCCCGACAGAGCCCGACAGGGCCCGACAGAGCCCGACAGAGACCGACAGAGCCCGACAGCGCCCGACAGGGCCCAGTAGAGCCCGACAGAGCCCGACAGAGCCCGACAGGGCCCGACAGAGCCCGACAGAGCCCGACAGAGCCCGACAGGGCCCGACAGGGCCCAGTAGAGCCCGACAGAGACCGACAGGGCCCGACAGAGCCCGACAGAGTCCGACAGAGCCCGACAGGGCCCAGTAGAGCTCAACAGAGCCCGACAGAGCCCGACAGAGCCCGACAGGGCCCGACAGAGCCCGACAGAGCCCGACAGGGCCCGACAGGGCCCGACAGAGCCCGACAGGGCCCGACAGAGCCCGACAGAGCCCGACAGGGCCCGACAGGGCCCGACAGAGCCCGACAGAGCCCGACAGGGCCCAGTAGAGCCCGACAGAGCCCGACAGAGCCCGACAGAGCCCAGTAGAGCCCGACAGAGCCCGACAGAGCCCGACAGAGCCCGACAGGGCCCGACAGAGCCCGACAGGGCCCGACAGGGCCCGACAGAGCCCGACAGAGCCCGACAGGGCCCGACAGAGCCCGACAGGGCCCAGTAGAGCCCGACAGAGCCCGACAGAGCCCGACAGAGCCCGACAGGGCCCGACAGAGCCCGACAGAGCCCGACAGGGCCCGACAGGGCCCAGTAGAGCCCGACAGAGCCCGACAGAGACCGACAGAGCCCGACAGGGCCCGACAGAGCCCGACAGAGCCCGACAGGGCCCGACAGGGCCCAGTAGAGCCCGACAGAGCCCGACAGAGCCCGACAGAACCCGTCAGAGCCCGACAGAGCCCGACAGAGCCCGACAGAGTCTGACAGGGCCCAGTAGAGCCCGACAGAGCCCGACAGAGCCCGACAGAGCCCGACAGGGCCCGACAGAGCCCGACAGAGCCCGACAGGGCCCGACAGGGCCCAGTAGAGCCCGACAGAGCCCGACAGAGCCCGACAGAACCCGTCAGAGCCCGACAGAGCCCGACAGAGCCCGACAGAGTCCGACAGGGCCCAGTAGAGCCCGACAGAGCCCGACAGAGCCCGACAGAGCCCGACAGGGCCCGACAGAGCCCGAGAGAGCCCGACAGGGCCCGACAGGGCCCAGTAGAGCCCGACAGAGCCGAGAGGGCCCGACAGAGCCCGACAGAGCCCGACAGAGCCCAACAGAGCCCGACAGGGCCCGACAGAGCCCGACAGAGCCCGACAGGGCCCAGTAGAGCCCGACAGAGCCCGACAGAGCCCGACAGAACCCGACAGGGCCCAGTAGAGCCCGACAGAGCCCGACAGAGCCCGACAGAGCCCGACAGGGCCCGACAGAGCCCGACAGAGCCCGACAGAGCCCGACAGCGCCCGACAGGGCCCAGTAGAGCCCGACAGAGCCCGACAGAGCCCGACAGAGCCCGACAGGGCCCGACAGGGCCCAGTAGAGCCCGACAGAGCCCGACAGGGCCCGACAGAGCCCGACAGAGCCCGACAGAGCCCGACAGGGCCCAGTAGAGCCCGACAGAGCCCGACAGAGCCCGACAGAGCCCGACAGGGCCCGACAGGGCCCGACAGAGCCCGACAGGGCCCGACAGGGCCCGATAGAGGCCGACAGGGCCCGACAGAGCCCGACAGAGCCCGACAGGGCCCGACAGGGCCCGACAGAGCCGGACAGAGCCCGACAGAGCCCGACAGAGCCCAGTAGAGCCCGACAGAGCCCGACAGAGCCCGACAGAGCCCGACAGGGCCCGACAGGGCCCAGTAGAGCCCGACAGAGCCCGACAGAGCCCGACAGAGCCCCACAGGGCCCGACAGAGCCCGACAGAGCCCGACAGGGCCCGACAGGGCCCAGTAGAGCCCGACAGAGCCCGACAGAATCCGTCAGAGCCCGACAGAGCCCGACAGAGCCCGACAGAGTCCGACAGGGCCCAGTAGAGCCCGACAGAGTCCGACAGAGCCCGACAGAGCCCGACAGGGCCCGACAGAGCCCGACAGAGCCCGACAGGGCCCGACAGGGCCCAGTAGAGCCCGACAGAGCCCGACAGAGCCCGACAGAAACCGTCAGAGCCCGACAGAGCCCGACAGAGCCCGACAGAGTCCGACAGGGCCCAGTAGAGCCCGACAGAGCCCGACAGAGCCCGACAGAGCCCGACAGGGCGCGACAGAGCCCGACAGAGCCCGACAGGGCCCGACAGGGCCCAGTAGAGCCCGACAGAGCCGAGAGGGCCCGACAGAGCCCAACAGAGCCCGACAGAGCCCGACAGAGCCCGACAGGGCCCGACAGAGCCCGACAGAGCCCGACAGGGCCCAGTAGAGCCCGACAGAGCCCGACAGAGCCCGACAGAACCCGACAGGGCCCAGTAGAGCCCGACAGAGCCCGACAGAGCCCTACAGAGCCCGACAGGGCCCGACAGAGCCCGACAGAGCCCGACAGAGCCCGACAGGGCCCGACAGGGCCCAGTAGAGCCCGACAGAGCCCGACAGAGCCCGACAGGGCCCGACAGAGCCCGACAGAGCCCGACAGAGCCCGACAGGGCCCGACAGGGCCCAGTAGAGCCCGACAGAGCCCGACAGAGCCCGACAGAGCCCAGTAGAGCCCGACAGAGCCCGACAGAGCCCGACAGAGCCCGACAGGGCCCGACAGGGCCCAGTAGAGCCCGACAGAGCCCGACAGAGCCCGACAGGGCCCGACAGGGCCCGACAGGGCCCGACAGAGCCCAGTAGAGCCCGACAGAGCCCGACAGAGCCCGACAGAGCCCGACAGGGCCCGACAGGGCCCAGTAGAGCCCGACAGAGCCCGACAGGGCCCAGTAGAACCCGACAGAGCCCGACAGAGCCCGACAGAACCCGTCAGAGCCCGACAGAGCCCGACAGAGCCCGACAGAGTCCGACAGGGCCCAGTAGAGCCCGACAGAGCCCGACAGAGCCCGACAGAGCCCGACAGGGCCCGACAGAGCCCGACAGGGCCCAGTAGAGCCCGACAGAGCCCGACAGAGCCCGACAGAACCCGACAGGGCCCAGTAGAGCCCGACAGAGCCCGACAGAGCCCGACAGAGACCGACAGGGCCCGACAGGGCCCGACAGAGCCCGACAGAGCCCGACAGAGCCCGACAGCGCCCGACAGGGCCCAGTAGAGCCCGACAGAGCCCGACAGAGCCCGACAGAGCCCGACAGGGCCCGACAGAGCCCGACAGAGCCCGACAGGGCCCAGTAGAGCCCGACAGAGCCCGACAGAGCCCGACAGAGACCGACAGGGCCCGACAGGGCCCGACAGAACCCGACAGGGCCCGACAGGGCCCGATAGAGGCCGACAGGGCCCGACAGAGCCCGACAGAGCCCGACAGGGCCCGACAGGGCCCGACAGAGCCCAACAGAGCCCGACAGGGCCCAGTAGAGCCCGACAGAGCTAGACAGAGCCCGACAGAGCCCAGTAGAGCCCGACAGAGCCCGACAGAGCCCGACAGGGCCCGACAGAGCCCGACAGGGCCCGACAGGGCCCGACAGAGCCCGACAGAGCCCGACAGGGCCCGACAGAGCCCGACAGGGCCCAGTAGAGCCCGACAGAGCCCGACAGAGCCCGACAGAGCCCGACAGAGCCCAGTAGAGCCCGACAGAGCCCGACAGGGCCCGACAGAGCCCGACAGAGCCCAGTAGAGCCCGACAGAGCCCGACAGGGCCCGACAGGGCCCGACAGGGCCCAGTAGAGCCCGACAGAGCCCGACAGAGCCCAGTAGAGCCCAGTAGAGCCCGACAGAGCCCGACAGAGCCCGACAGGGCCCGACAGAGCCCGACAGAGCCCGACAGGGCCCGACAGAGCCCGACAGAGCCCGACAGAGCCCAGTAGAGCCCGACAGAGCCCGACAGAGCCCGACAGAGCCCGACAGGGCCCGACAGGGCCCAGTAGAGCCCGACAGAGCCCGACAGAGCCCGACAGAGCCCGACAGGGCCCGACAGGGCCCAGTAGAGCCCGACAGAGCCCGACAGAGCCCGACAGAACCCGTCAGAGCCCGACAGAGCCCGACAGAGCCCGACAGGGCCCGACAGAGCCCGACAGGGCCCGACAGGGCCCGACAGAGCCCGACAGAGCCCGACAGGGCCCGACAGAGCCCGACAGGGCCCAGTAGAGCCCGACAGAGGCCGACAGAGCCCGACAGAGCCCGACAGAGCCCAGTAGAGCCCGACAGAGCCCGACAGAGCCCGACAGAGCCCGACAGGGCCCGACAGGGCCCTGTAGAGCCCGACAGAGCCCGACAGAGCCCGACAGAGCCCGACAGGGCCCGACAGAGCCCGACAGAGCCCGACAGGGCCCGACAGGGCCCAGTAGAGCCCGACAGAGCCCGACAGAGCCCGACAGAACCCGTCAGAGCCCGACAGAGCCCGACAGAGCCCGACAGAGTCCGACAGGGCCCAGTAGAGCCCGACAGAGGCCGACAGGGCCCGACAGAGCCCGACAGGGCCCGACAGAGCCCGACAGAGCCCGACAGGGCCCGACAGAGCCCGACAGAGCCCGACAGAGACCGACAGAGCCCGACAGGGCCCGACAGAGCCCGACAGAGCCCGACAGGGCCCGACAGGGCCCAGTAGAGCCCGACAGAGCCCGACAGAGCCCGACAGAACCCGTCAGAGCCCGACAGAGCCCGACAGAGCCCGACAGAGTCCGACAGGGCCCAGTAGAGCCCGACAGAGCCCGACAGAGCCCGACAGAGCCCGACAGGGCCCGACAGAGCCCGACAGAGCCCGACAGGGCCCGACAGGGCCCAGTAGAGCCCGACAGAGCCCGACAGAGCCCGACAGAACCCGTCAGAGCCCGACAGAGCCCGACAGAGCCCGACAGAGTCCGACAGGGCCCAGTAGAGCCCGACAGAGCCCGACAGAGCCCGATAGGGCCCGACAGAGCCCGACAGAGCCCGACAGGGCCCGACAGGGCCCAGTAGAGCCCGACAGAGCCCGACAGAGACCGACAGAGCCCGACAGGGCCCGACAGAGCCCGACAGAGCCCGACAGGGCCCGACAGGGCCCAGTAGAGCCTGACAGAGCCCGACAGAGCCCGACAGAACCCGTCAGAGCCCGACAGAGCCCGACAGAGCCCGACAGAGTCCGACAGGGCCCAGTAGAGCCCGACAGAACCCGACAGAGCCCGACAGAGCCCGACAGGGCCCGACAGAGCCCGACAGAGCCCGACAGGGCCCGACAGGGCCCAGTAGAGCCCGACAGAGCCCGACAGAGCCCGACAGAACCCGTCAGATCCCGACAGAGCCCGACAGAGCCCGACAGAGTCCGACAGGGCCCAGTAGAGCCCGACAGAGCCCGACAGAGCCCGACAGAGCCCGACAGGGCCCGACAGAGCCCGACAGAGCCCGACAGGGCCCGACAGGGCCCAGTAGAGCCCGACAGAGCCCGACAGAGCCCGACAGAACCCGACAGGGCCCAGTAGAGCCCGACAGGGCCCGACAGAGCCCGACAGGGCCCGACAGGGCCCAGTAGAGCCCGACAGAGCCCGACAGAGCCCGACAGAACCCGTCAGAGCCCGACAGAGCCCGACAGAGCCCGACAGGGCCCGACAGAGCCCGACAGGGCCCGACAGGGCCCGACAGAGCCCGACAGAGCCCGACAGGGCCCGACAGAGCCCGACAGGGCCCAGTAGAGCCCGACAGGGCCCGACAGAGCCCGACAGAGCCCAGTAGAGCCCGACAGAACCCGTCAGAGCCCGACAGAGCCCGACAGAGCCCGACAGAGTCCGACAGGGCCCAGTAGAGCCCGACAGAGCCCGACAGAGCCCGACAGAGCCCGACAGGGCCCGACAGAGCCCGACAGAGCCCGACAGGGCCCAGTAGAGCCCGACAGAGCCCGACAGAGCCCGACAGAGCCCGACAGGGCCCGACAGAGCCCGACAGAGCCCGACAGGGCCCGACAGGGCCCAGTAGAGCCCGACAGAGCCCGACAGAGCCCGACAGAACCCGTCAGAGCCCGACAGAGCCCGACAGAGCCCGACGGAGTCCGACAGGGCCCAGTAGAGCCCGACAGAGCCCGACAGAGCCCGACAGAGCCCGACAGGGCCCGACAGAGCCCGACAGAGCCCGACAGGGCCCGACAGGGCCCAGTAGAGCCCGACAGAGCCCGACAGAGCCCGACAGAACCCGTCAGAGCCCGACAGAGCCCGACAGAGCCCGACAGAGTCCGACAGGGCCCAGTAGAGCCCGACAGAGCCCGACAGAGCCCGACAGGGCCCGACAGAGCCCGACAGAGCCCGACAGGGCCCGACAGGGCCCAGTAGAGCCCGACAGAGCCCGACAGAGACCGACAGAGCCCGACAGGGCCCGACAGAGCCCGACAGAGCCCGACAGGGCCCGACAGGACCCAGTAGAGCCTGACAGAGCCCGACAGAGCCCGACAGAACCCGTCAGAGCCCGACAGAGCCCGACAGAGCCCGACAGAGTCCGACAGGGCCCAGTAGAGCCCGACAGAACCCGACAGAGCCCGACAGAGCCCGACAGGGCCCGACAGAGCCTGACAGAGCCCGACAGGGCCCGACAGGGCCCAGTAGAGCCCGACAGAGCCCGACAGAGCCCGACAGAACCCGTCAGAGCCCGACAGAGCCCGACAGAGCCCGACAGAGTCCGACAGGGCCCAGTAGAGCCCGACAGAGCCCGACAGAGCCCGACAGAGCCCGACAGGGCCCGACAGAGCCCGACAGAGCCCGACAGGGCCCGACAGGGCCCAGTAGAGCCCGACAGAGCCGAGAGGGCCCGACAGAGCCCGACAGAGCCCGACAGAGCCCAACAGAGCCCGACAGGGCCCGACAGAGCCCGACAGAGCCCGACAGGGCCCAGTAGAGCCCGACAGAGCCCGACAGAGCCCGACAGAACCCGACAGGGCCCAGTAGAGCCCGACAGAGCCCGACAGAGCCCGACAGAGCCCGACAGGGCCCGACAGAGACCGACAGCGCCCGACAGGGCCCAGTAGAGCCCGACAGAGCCCGACAGAGCCCGACAGAGCCCGACAGGGCCCGACAGGGCCCAGTAGAGCCCGACAGAGCCCGACAGGGCCCGACAGAGCCCGACAGAGCCCGACAGAGCCCGACAGGGCCCAGTAGAGCCCGACAGAGCCCGACAGAGCCCGACAGAGCCCGACAGGGCCCGACAGAGCCCGACAGAGCCCGACAGGGCCCAGTAGAGCCCGACAGAGCCCGACAGAGTCCGACAGAGCCCGACAGAGCCCAGTAGAGCCCGACAGAGCCCGACAGAGCCCGACAGAGCCCGACAGGGCCCGACAGGGCCCCACAGAGCCCGACAGAGCCCGACAGGGCCCAGTAGAGCCCGACAGAGCCCGACAGAGCCCAGTAGAGCCCGACAGAGCCCGACAGAGCCCGACAGGGCCCGACAGGGCCCGACAGAGCCCGACAGAGCCCGACAGGGCCCGACAGGACCCGACAGAGCCCAGTAGAGCCCGACAGAGCCCGACAGATCCCGACAGAGCCCGACAGGGCCCGACAGGGCCCGACAGGGCCCAGTAGAGCCCGACAGAGCCCGACAGAGCCCGACAGAGCCCGACAGGGCCCGACAGAGCCCGACAGAGCCCGACAGGGCCCGTCAGAGCCCGACAGGGCCCGACAGGGCACGACAGAGCCCGACAGAGCCCGACAGGGCCCGACAGAGCCCGACAGAGCCCGACAGAGCCCGACAGAACCCGACAGAGCCCGACAGAGCCCAGTAGAGCCCAGTAGAGCCCGACAGAGCCCGACAGAGCCCGACAGAGCCCGACAGGGCGCGACAGGGCCCAGTAGAGCCCGACAGAGCCCGAGAGAGCCCGACAGAGCCCAGTAGAGCCCAGTAGAGCCCGACAGAGCCCGACACAGCCCGACAGAGCCCGACAGAGTCCGACAGGGCCCGACAGAGCCCGACAGAGCCCGACAGGGCTTGACAGGGCCCAGTAGAGCCCGACAGAGCCCGACAGGGCCCGACAGAGCCCGACAGAGCCCGACAGGGCCCGACAGAGCCCGACAGAGCCCGACAGAGCCTGACAGGTCCCAGTAGAGCCCGACAGAGCCCGACAGAGCCCGACAGAGCCCGACAGGGACCAACAGAGCCCGACAGGGCCCGACAGAGCCCGACAGAGCCCGACAGAGCCCGACAGAGCCCGACAGGGCCCAGTAGAGCCCAGTAGAACCCGACAGAGCCCAGTAGAGCCCGACAGAGCCCGACAGAGCCCGACAGAGCCCGACAGGGCCCGACAGAGCCCGACAGAGCCCGACAGGGCCCGACAGAGCCCGGCAGGGCCCAGTAGAGCCCGACAGAGCCCGACAAAGCCCGACAGAGCCCGACAGAGCCCAGTAGAGCCCGACAGAGCCCGACAGAGCCCAACAGGGCCCGACAGAGCCCGACAGAGCCCAGTAGAGCCCGACAGAGCCCGTCAGGGCCCGACAGGGCCCGACAGGGCCCAGTAGAGCCCGACAAAGCCCGACAGAGCCCAGTAGAGCCCGACAGAGCCGAGAGGGCCCGACAGAGCCCGACAGAGCCCGACAGAGCCCGACAGGGCCCGACAGAGCCCGACAGAGCCCGACAGGGCCCAGTAGAGCCCGACAGAGCCCGACAGAGCCCGACAGAACCCGACAGGGCCCAGTAGAGCCCGACAGAGCCCGACAGAGCCCGACAGAGCCCGACAGGGCCCGACAGAGCCCGACAGAGCCCGACAGAGCCCGACAGCGCCCGACAGAGTCCGACAGGGCCCAGTAGAGCCCGACAGAGCCCGAAAGAGCCCGACAGAGTCCGACAGGGCCCAGGAGAGCCCGACAGAGCCCGACAGAGCCCGACAGGGCCCGACAGAGCCCGACAGAGCCCGACAGGGCCCGACAGAGTCCGACAGGGCCCAGTAGAGCCCGACAGAGCCCGACAGAGCCCGACAGAGTCCGACAGAGCCCGACAGAGCCCGACAGAGCCCGACAGGGCCCGACAGAGCCCGACAGAGCCCGACAGAGCCCGACAGGGCCCGACAGATCCCGACAGAGCCCGACAGGGCCCGACAGGGCCCGACAGGGCCCAGTAGAGCCCGACAGAGCCCGACAGAGCCCGACAGAACCCGACAGGGCCCAGTAGAGCCCGACAGAGCCCGACAGAGCCCGACAGAGCCCGACAGGGCCCGACAGAGCCCGACAGAGCCCGACAGCGCCCGACAGGGCCCAGTAGAGCCCGACAGAGCCCGACAGAGCCCGACAGAGCCCGACAGGGCCCGACAGAGCCCGACAGAGCCCGACAGAGCCCGAGAGAGCCCGACAGAGCCCAGTAGAGCCCGACAGAGCCCGACAGAGCCCGACAGAGCCTGACAGGGCCCAGTAGAGCCCAGTAGAGCCCGACAGAGTCCAGTAGAGCCCGACAGAGCCCGACAGAGCCCGACAGAGCCCGACAGGGCCCGACAGGGCCCGACAGAGCCCGACAGGGCCCGACAGAGCCCGACAGAGCCCGACAGAGCCCGACCGGGACCGACAGAGCCTGACAGAGCCCGACAGAGCCCAGTAGAGCCCGACAGAGCCCGAGAGAGCCCGACAGAGTCCGACAGGGCCCAGTAGAGCCCGACAGAGCCCGACAGAGCCCGACAGGGCCCGACAGGGCCCGACAGAGCCCGACAGAGCCCGACAGAACCCGTCAGAGCCCGACAGAGCCCGACAGAGCCCGACAGAGTCCGACAGGGCCCAGAGGAGCCCGACAGAGCCCGACAGAGCCCGACAGAGCCCGACAGGGCCCGACAGAGCCCGACAGAGCCCGACAGGGCCCGACAGGGCCCAGTAGAGCCCGACAGAGCCGAGAGGGCCCGACAGAGCCCTACAGAGCCCGACAGAGCCCGACAGGGCCCGACAGAGCCCGACAGAGCCCGACAGGGCCCAGTAGAGCCCGACAGAGCCCGACAGAAGCCCGACAGAAGCCGACAGGGCCCAGTAGAGCCCGACAGGGCCCGACAGAGCCCGACAGAGCCCGACAGAGCCCGACAGCGCCCGACAGGGCCCAGTAGAGCCCGACAGAGCCCGACAGAGCCCGACAGGGCCCGACAGAGTCCGACAGGGCCCAGAGGAGCCCGACAGAGCCCGACAGAGCCCGACAGAGCCCGACAGGGCCCGACAGAGCCCGACAGAGCCCGACAGGGCCCGACAGGGCCCAGTAGAGCCCGACAGAGCCGAGAGGGCCCGACAGAGCCCGACAGAGCCCGACAGAGCCCGACAGAGCCCGACAGGGCCCGACAGAGCCCGACAGAGCCCGACAGAGCCCGACAGGGCCCAGTAGAGCCCGACAGAGCCCGACAGAGCCCGACAGAACCCGACAGGGCCCAGTAGAGCCCGACAGAGCCCGACAGAGCCCGACAGAGCCCGACAGGGCCCGACAGAGCCCGACAGAGCCCGACAGAGCCCGACAGCGCCCGACAGGGCCCAGTAGAGCCCGACAGAGCCCGACAGAGCCCGACAGGGCCCGACAGAGCCCAACAGAGCCCGACAGAGCCCGACAGGGCCCGACAGAGCCCGACAGAGCCCGACAGAGCCCGACAGGGCCCAGTAGAGCCCGACAGAGCCCGACAGGGCCCGACAGAGCCCGACAGAGCCCGACAGAGCCCGACAGTGCCCAGTAGAGCCCGACACAGTCCGACAGAGCCCGACAGAGCCCGACAGAGCCCGACAGGGCCCGACAGAGCCCGACAGAGCCCGACAGGGCCCAGTAGAGCCCGACAGAGCCCGACAGAGCCCGACAGAGCCCGACAGGGCCCGACAGAGCCCGACAGAGCCCGACAGGGCCCGACAGGGCCCAGTAGAGCCCGACAGAGCCCGACAGAGCCCGACAGAACCCGTCAGAGCCCGACAGAGCCCGACAGAGCCCGACAGAGTCCGACAGGGCCCAGTAGAGCCCGACAGAGCCCGACAGAGCCCGACAGAGCCCGACAGGGCCCGACAGAGCCCGACAGGGCCCGACAGGGCCCAGTAGAGCCCGACAGAGACCGACAGAGCCCGACAGGGTCCGACAGAGCCCGACAGAGCCCGACAGAGCCCGACAGGGCCCGACAGGGCCCAGTAGAGCCCGACAGAGACCGACAGGGCCCGACAGAGCCCGACAGAGCCCGACAGAGCCCGACAGGGCCCAGTAGAGCCCGACAGAGCCCGACAGAGCCCGACAGAGCCCGACAGGGCCCGACAGAGACCGACAGAGCCCGACAGGGCCCGACAGGGCCCGACAGAGCCCGACAGGGCCCGACAGAGCCCGACAGAGCCCGACAGGGCCCGACAGGGCCCGACAGAGCCCGACAGAGCCCGACAGGGCCCAGTAGAGCCCGACAGAGCCCGACAGAGCCCGACAGAGCCCAGTAGAGCCCGACAGAGCCCGACAGAGCCCGACAGAGCCCGACAGGGCCCGACAGAGCCCGACAGGGCCCGACAGGGCCCGACAGAGCCCGACAGAGCCCGACAGGGCCCGACAGAGCCCGACAGGGCCCAGTAGAGCCCGACAGAGCCCGACAGAGCCCGACAGAGCCCAGTAGAGCCCGACAGAGCCCGACAGAGCCCGACAGAGCCCGACAGGGCCCGACAGGGCCCAGTAGAGCCCGACAGAGCCCGACAGAGCCCGACAGAACCCGTCAGAGCCCGACAGAGCCCGACAGAGCCCGACAGAGTCCGACAGGGCCCAGTAGAGCCCGACAGAGCCCGACAGAGCCCGACAGAGCCCGACAGGGCCCAGTAGAGCCCGACAGAGCCGAGAGGGCCTGACAGAGCCCGACAGAGCCCGACAGAGCCCAACAGAGCCCGACAGGGCCCGACAGAGCCCGACAGAGCCTGACAGGGCCCAGTAGAGCCCGACAGAGCCCGACAGAGCCCGACAGAACCCGACAGGGCCCAGTAGAGCCCGACAGAGCCCGACAGAGACCGACAGAGCCCGACAGGGCCCGACAGAGCCCGACAGAGCCCGACAGAGCCCGACAGCGCCCGACAGGGCCCAGTAGAGCCCGACAGAGCCCGACAGAGCCCGACAGAGCCCGACAGGGCCCGACAGGGCCCAGTAGAGCCCGACAGAGCCCGACAGGGCCCGACAGAGCCCGACAGAGCCCGACAGAGCCCGACAGGGCCCAGTAGAGCCCGACAGAGCCCGACAGAGCCCGATAGAGGCCGACAGGGCCCGACAGAGCCCGACAGAGCCCGACAGGGCCCGACAGGGCCCGACAGATCCGAACAGAGCCCGACAGGGCCCAGTAGAGCCCGACAGAGCTAGACAGAGCCCGACAGAGCCCAGTAGAGCCCGACAGAGCCCGACAGAGCCCGACAGGGCCCGACAGAGCCCGACAGGGCCCGACAGGGCCCGACAGAGCCCGACAGAGCCCGACAGGGCCCGACAGAGCCCGACAGGGCCCAGTAGAGCCCGACAGAGCCCGACAGAGCCCGACAGAGCCCGACAGAGCCCAGTAGAGCCCGACAGAGCCCGACAGGGCCCGACAGAGCCCGACAGAGCCCAGTAGAGCCCGACAGAGCCCGACAGGGCCCGACAGGGCCCGACAGGGCCCAGTAGAGCCCGACAGAGCCCGACAGAGCCCAGTAGAGCCCAGTAGAGCCCGACAGAGCCCGACAGAGCCCGACAGGGCCCGACAGAGCCCGACAGAGCCCGACAGGGCCCGACAGAGCCCGACAGAGCCCGACAGAGCCCAGTAGAGCCCGACAGAGCCCGACAGAGCCCGACAGAGCCCGACAGGGCCCGACAGGGCCCAGTAGAGCCCGACAGAGCCCGACAGAGCCCGACAGAGCCCGACAGGGCCCGACAGGGCCCAGTAGAGCCCGACAGAGCCCGACAGAGCCCGACAGAACCCGTCAGAGCCCGACAGAGCCCGACAGAGCCCGACAGGGCCCGACAGGGCCCGACAGAGCCCGACAGAGCCCGACAGGGCCCGACAGAGCCCGACAGGGCCCAGTAGAGCCCGACAGAGCCCGACAGAGCCCGACAGAGCCCGACAGAGCCCAGTAGAGCCCGACAGAGCCCGACAGAGCCCGACAGAGCCCGACAGAGCCCGACAGGGCCCGACAGGGCCCAGTAGAGCCCGACAGAGCCCGACAGAGCCCGACAGAACCCGTCAGAGCCCGACAGAGCCCGACAGAGCCCGACAGAGTCCGACAGGGCCCAGTAGAGCCCGACAGAGCCCGACAGAGCCCGACAGAGCCCGACAGGGCCCGACAGAGCCCGACAGAGCCCGACAGGGCCCAGTAGAGCCCGACAGAGCCCGACAGAGACCGACAGAGCCCGACAGGGCCCGACAGAGCCCGACAGAGCCCGACAGGGCCCGACAGGGCCCAGTAGAGCCCGACAGAGCCCGACAGAGCCCGACAGAGCCCGACAGAGTCCGACAGGGCCCAGTAGAGCCCGACAGAGCCCGACAGAGCCCGACAGAGCCCGACAGGGCCCGACAGAGCCCGACAGAGCCCGACAGGGCCCGACAGGGCCCAGTAGAGCCCGACAGAGCCCGACAGAGCCCGACAGAGCCCGTCAGAGCCCGACAGAGCCCGACAGAGCCCGACAGAGTCCGACAGGGCCCAGTAGAGCCCGACAGAGCCCGACAGAGCCCGACAGGGCCCGACAGAGCCCGACAGAGCCCGACAGGGCCCGACAGGGCCCAGTAGAGCCCGACAGAGCCGGACAGAGACCGACAGAGCCCGACAGGGCCCGACAGAGCCCGACAGGGCCCGACAGGGCCCGACAGGGCCCAGTAGAGCCTGACAGAGCCCGACAGAGCCCGACAGAACCCGTCAGAGCCCGACAGAGCCCGACAGAGCCCGACAGAGTCCGACAGGGCCCAGTAGAGCCCGACAGAACCCGACAGAGCCCGACAGAGCCCGACAGGGCCCGAAAGAGCCCGACAGAGCCCGACAGGGCCCGACAGGGCCCAGTAGAGCCCGACAGAGCCCGACAGAGCCCGACAGAACCCGTCAGATCCCGACAGAGCCCGACAGAGCCCGACAGAGTCCGACAGGGCCCAGTAGAGCCCGACAGAGCCCGACAGAGCCCGACAGAGCCCGACAGGGCCCGACAGAGCCCGACAGAGCCCGACAGGGCCCGACAGGGCCCAGTAGAGCCCGACAGAGCCGAGAGGGCCCGACAGAGCCCGACAGAGCCCGACAGAGCCCGACAGGGCCCGACAGGGCCCAGTAGAGCCCGACAGAGCCCGACAGAGCCCGACAGAACCCGTCAGATCCCGACAGAGCCCGACAGAGCCCGACAGAGTCCGACAGGGCCCAGTAGAGCCCGACAGAGCCCGACAGAGCCCGACAGAGCCCGACAGGGCCCGACAGAGCCCGACAGAGCCCGACAGGGCCCGACAGGGCCCAGTAGAGCCCGACAGAGCCGAGAGGGCCCGACAGAGCCCGACAGAGCCCGACAGAGCCCAACAGAGCCCGACAGGGCCCGACAGAGCCCGACAGAGCCCGACAGGGCCCAGTAGAGCCCGACAGAGCCCGACAGAGCCCGACAGAACCCGACAGGGCCCAGTAGAGCCCGACAGAGCCCGACAGAGCCCGACAGAGCCCGACAGGGCCCGACAGGGCCCAGTAGAGCCCGACAGAGCCCGACAGAGCCCGACAGAACCCGTCAGAGCCCGACAGAGCCCGACAGAGCCCGACAGGGCCCGACAGAGCCTGACAGGGCCCGACAGGGCCCGACAGAGCCCGACAGAGCCCGACAGGGCACGACAGAGCCCGACAGGGCCCAGTAGAGCCCGACAGAGCCCGACAGAGTCCGACATAGCCCGACAGAGCCCAGTAGAGCCCGACAGAGCCCGACAGAGCCCGACAGAGCCCGACAGGGCCCGACAGGGCCCTGTAGAGCCCGACAGAGCCCGACAGAGCCCGACAGAGCCCGACAGGGCCCGACAGAGCCCGACAGAGCCCGACAGGGCCCGACAGGGCCCAGTAGAGCCCGACAGAGCCCGACAGAGCCCGACAGAACCCGTCAGAGCCCGACAGAGCCCGACAGAGCCCGACAGAGTCCGACAGGGCCCAGTAGAGCCCGACAGAGCCCGACAGAGCCCGACAGAGCCCGACAGGGCCCGACAGAGCCCGACAGAGCCCGACAGGGCCCAGTAGAGCCCGACAGAGCCCGACAGAGACCGACAGAGCCCGACAGGGCCCGACAGAGCCCGACAGAGCCCGACAGGGCCCGACAGGGCCCAGTAGAGCCCGACAGAGCCCGACAGAGCCCGACAGAACCCGTCAGAGCCCGACAGAGCCCGACAGAGCCCGACGGAGTCCGACAGGGCCCAGTAGAGCCCGACAGAGCCCGACAGAGCCCGACAGAGCCCGACAGGGCCCGACAGAGCCCGACAGAGCCCGACAGGGCCCGACAGGGCCCAGTAGAGCCCGACAGAGCCCGACAGAGCCCGACAGAACCCGTCAGAGCCCGACAGAGCCCGACAGAGCCCGACAGAGTCCGACAGGGCCCAGTAGAGCCCGACAGAGCCCGACAGAGCCCGACAGGGCCCGACAGAGCCCGACAGAGCCCGACAGGGCCCGACAGGGCCCAGTAGAGCCCGACAGAGCCCGACAGAGACCGACAGAGCCCGACAGGGCCCGACAGAGCCCGACAGAGCCCGACAGGGCCCGACAGGGCCCAGTAGAGCCTGACAGAGCCCGACAGAGCCCGACAGAACCCGTCAGAGCCCGACAGAGCCCGACAGAGCCCGACAGAGTCCGACAGGGCCCAGTAGAGCCCGACAGAACCCGACAGAGCCCGACAGAGCCCGACAGGGCCCGACAGAGCCCGACAGAGCCCGACAGGGCCCGACAGGGCCCAGTAGAGCCCGACAGAGCCCGACAGAGCCCGACAGAACCCGTCAGAGCCCGACAGAGCCCGACAGAGCCCGACAGAGTCCGACAGGGCCCAGTAGAGCCCGACAGAGCCCGACAGAGCCCGACAGAGCCCGACAGGGCCCGACAGAGCCCGACAGAGCCCGACAGGGCCCGACAGGGCCCAGTAGAGCCCGACAGAGCCGAGAGGGCCCGACAGAGCCCGACAGAGCCCGACAGAGCCCGACAGAGCCCGACAGAGCCCGACAGAGCCCGACAGGGCCCGACAGAGCCCGACAGAGCCCGACAGGGCCCGACAGGGCCCAGTAGAGCCCGACAGAGCCGAGAGGGCCCGACAGAGCCCGACAGAGCCCGACAGAGCCCGACAGGGCCCGACAGGGCCCAGTAGAGCCCGACAGAGCCCGACAGAGCCCGACAGAACCCGTCAGATCCCGACAGAGCCCGACAGAGCCCGACAGAGTCCGACAGGGCCCAGTAGAGCTCGACAGAGCCCGACAGAGCCCGACAGAGCCCGACAGGGCCCGACAGAGCCCGACAGAGCCCGACAGGGCCCGACAGGGCCCAGTAGAGCCCGACAGAGCCGAGAGGGCCCGACAGAGCCCGACAGAGCCCGACAGAGCCCAACAGAGCCCGACAGGGCCCGACAGAGCCCGACAGAGCCCGACAGGGCCCAGTAGAGCCCGACAGAGCCCGACAGAGCCCGACAGAACCCGACAGGGCCCAGTAGAGCCCGACAGAGCCCGACAGAGCCCGACAGAGCCCGACAGGGCCCGACAGGGCCCAGTAGAGCCCGACAGAGCCCGACAGAGCCCGACAGAACCCGTCAGAGCCCGACAGAGCCCGACAGAGCCCGACAGGGCCCGACAGAGCCTGACAGGGCCCGACAGGGCCCGACAGAGCCCGACAGAGCCCGACAGGGCACGACAGAGCCCGACAGGGCCCAGTAGAGCCCGACAGAGCCCGACAGAGTCCGACATAGCCCGACAGAGCCCAGTAGAGCCCGACAGAGCCCGACAGAGCCCGACAGAGCCCGACAGGGCCCGACAGGGCCCTGTAGAGCCCGACAGAGCCCGACAGAGCCCGACAGAGCCCGACAGGGCCCGACAGAGCCCGACAGAGCCCGACAGGGCCCGACAGGGCCCAGTAGAGCCCGACAGAGCCCGACAGAGCCCGACAGAACCCGTCAGAGCCCGACAGAGCCCGACAGAGCCCGACAGAGTCCGACAGGGCCCAGTAGAGCCCGACAGAGCCCGACAGAGCCCGACAGAGCCCGACAGGGCCCGACAGAGCCCGACAGAGCCCGACAGGGCCCAGTAGAGCCCGACAGAGCCCGACAGAGACCGACAGAGCCCGACAGGGCCCGACAGAGCCCGACAGAGCCCGACAGGGCCCGACAGGGCCCAGTAGAGCCCGACAGCGCCCGACAGAGCCCGACAGAACCCGTCAGAGCCCGACAGAGCCCGACAGAGCCCGACGGAGTCCGACAGGGCCCAGTAGAGCCCGACAGAGCCCGACAGAGCCCGACAGAGCCCGACAGGGCCCGACAGAGCCCGACAGAGCCCGACAGGGCCCGACAGGGCCCAGTAGAGCCCGACAGAGCCCGACAGAGCCCGACAGAACCCGTCAGAGCCCGACAGAGCCCGACAGAGCCCGACAGAGTCCGACAGGGCCCAGTAGAGCCCGACAGAGCCCGACAGAGCCCGACAGGGCCCGACAGAGCCCGACAGAGCCCGACAGGGCCCGACAGGGCCCAGTAGAGCCCGACAGAGCCCGACAGAGACCGACAGAGCCCGACAGGGCCCGACAGAGCCCGACAGAGCCCGACAGGGCCCGACAGGGCCCAGTAGAGCCTGACAGAGCCCGACAGAGCCCGACAGAACCCGTCAGAGCCCGACAGAGCCCGACAGAGCCCGACAGAGTCCGACAGGGCCCAGTAGAGCCCGACAGAACCCGACAGAGCCCGACAGAGCCCGACAGGGCCCGACAGAGCCCGACAGAGCCCGACAGGGCCCGACAGGGCCCAGTAGAGCCCGACAGAGCCCGACAGAGCCCGACAGAACCCGTCAGAGCCCGACAGAGCCCGACAGAGCCCGACAGAGTCCGACAGGGCCCAGTAGAGCCCGACAGAGCCCGACAGAGCCTGACAGAGCCCGACAGGGCCCGACAGAGCCCGACAGAGCCCGACAGGGCCCGACAGGGCCCAGTAGAGCCCGACAGAGCCGAGAGGGCCCGACAGAGCCCGACAGAGCCCGACAGAGCCCAACAGAGCCCGACAGGGCCCGACAGAGCCCGACAGAGCCCGACAGGGCCCAGTAGAGCCCGACAGAGCCCGACAGAGTCCGACAGAGCCCGACAGGGCCCAGTAGAGCCCGACAGAGCCCGACAGAGCCCGACAGGGCCCGACAGGGCCCGACAGAGCCCGACAGGGCCCAGTAGAGCCCGACAGAGCCCGACAGGGCCCGACAGAGCCCGACAGAGCCCGACAGGGCCCGACAGAGCCCGACAGAGCCCGACAGGGCCCAGTAGAGCCCGACAGAGCCCGACAGAGCCCGACAGAGCCCGACAGGGCCCAGTAGAGCCCGACAGAGCCCGACAGAGCCCGACAGAGCCCGACAGGGCCCGACAGAGCCCGACAGAGCCCGACAGGGCCCGATAGAGGCCGACAGGGCCTGACAGAGCCCGACAGAGCCCGACAGGGCCCGACAGGGCCCGACAGAGCCCGACAGAGCCCGACAGGGCCCAGTAGAGCCCGACAGAGCTAGACAGAGCCCGACAGAGCCCAGTAGAGCCCGACAGAGCCCGACAGAGCCCGACAGAGCCCGACAGGGCCCGACAGGGCCCGACAGAGCCCGACAGAGCCCGAAAGGGCCCGACAGAGCCCGACAGGGCCCAGTAGAGCCCGACAGAGCCCGACAGAGCCCGACAGAGCCCGACAGAGCCCAGTAGAGCCCGACAGAGCCCGACAGAGCCCGACAGAGCCCAGTAGAGCCCGACAGAACCCGACAGGGCCCGACAGGGCCCGACAGAGCCCAGTAGAGCCCGACAGAGCCCGACAGAGCCCAGTAGAGCCCAGTAGAGCCCGACAGAGCCCGACAGAGCCCGACAGGGCCCGGCAGAGCCCGACAGAGCCCGACAGGGCCCGACAGGGCCCGACAGGGCCCAGTAGAGCCCGAAAGAGCCCGACAGAGCCCAGTAGAGCCCAGTAGAGCCCGACAGGGCCCGACAGGGCCCGACAGGGCCCAGTAGAGCCCGACAGAGCCCGACAGAGCCTGACAGAGCCCGACAGGGCCCGACAGGGCCCGACAGAGCCCGACAGAGCCCGACAGGGCCCAGTAGAGCCCGACAGAGCCCGACAGAGCCCGACAGGGCCCGACAGAGCCCGACAGGGCCCAGTAGAGCCCGACAGAGCCCGACAGAGCCCGACAGAGCCCGACAGGGCCCGACAGGGCCCGACAGAGCCCGACAGAGCCCGACAGAGTCCGACAGGGCCCAGTAGAGCCCGACAGAGCCCGACAGAGCCCGACAGAGCCCGACAGGGCCCGACAGAGCCCGACAGAGCCCGACAGGGCCCGACAGGGCCCAGTAGAGCCCGACAGAGCCCGACAGAGACCGACAGAGCCCGACAGGGCCCGACAGAGCCCGACAGAGCCCGACAGGGCCCGACAGGGCCCAGTAGAGCCCGACAGAGCCCGACAGAGCCCGACAGAACCCGTCAGAGCCCGACAGAGCCCGACAGAGCCCGACAGAGTCCGACAGGGCCCAGTAGAGCCCGACAGAGCCCGACAGAGCCCGACAGAGCCCGACAGGGCCCGACAGAGCCCGACAGAGCCCGACAGGGCCCGACAGGGCCCAGTAGAGCCCGACAGAGCCCGACAGAGCCCGACAGAACCCGTCAGAGCCCGACAGAGCCCGACAGAGCCCGACAGAGTCCGACAGGGCCCAGTAGAGCCCGACAGAGCCCGACAGAGCCCGACAGAGCCCGACAGGGCCCGACAGAGCCCGACAGAGCCCGATAGGGCCCGACAGAGCCCAGTAGAGCCCGACAGAGCCCGACAGAGACCGACAGAGCCCGACAGGGCCCGACAGAGCCCGACAGAGCCCGACAGGGCCCGACAGGGCCCAGTAGAGCCTGACAGAGCCCGACAGAGCCCGACAGAACCCCTCAGAGCCCGACAGAGCCCGACAGAGCCCGACAGAGTCCGACAGGGCCCAGTAGAGCCCGACAGAACCCGACAGAGCCCGACAGAGCCCAACAGGGCCCGACAGAGCCCGACAGAGCCCGACAGGGCCCGACAGGGCCCAGTAGAGCCCGACAGAGCCCGACAGAGCCCGACAGAACCCGTCAGAGCCCGACAGAGCCCGACAGAGCCCGACAGAGTCCGACAGGGCCCAGTAGAGCCCGACAGAGCCCGACAGAGCCCGACAGAGCCCGACAGGGCCCGACAGAGCCCGACAGAGCCCGACAGGGCCCGACAGGGCCCAGTAGAGCCCGACAGAGCCGAGAGGGCCCGACAGAGCCGGACAGAGCCCGACAGAGCCCAACAGAGCCCGACAGGGCCCGACAGAGCCCGACAGAGCCCGACAGGGCCCAGTAGAGCCCGACAGAGCCCGACAGAGCCCGACAGAACCCGACAGGGCCCAGTAGAGCCCGACAGAGCCCGACAGAGCCCGACAGAGCCCGACAGGGCCCGACAGAGCCCGACAGCGCCCGACAGGGCCCAGTAGAGCCCGACAGAGCCCGACAGAGCCCGACAGATCCCGACAGGGCCCGACAGGGCCCAGTAGAGCCCGACAGAGCCCGACAGAGCCCGACAGAGCCCGACAGAGCCCGACAGAGCCCGACAGGGCCCAGTAGAGCCCGACAGAGCCCGACAGAGCCCGACAGAGCCCGACAGGGCCCGACAGAGCCCGACAGAGCCCGACAGGGCCTGACAGGGCCCGATAGAGGCCGACAGGGCCCGACAGAGCCCGACAGAGCCCGACAGGGCCCGACAGGGCCTGACAGAGCCCGACAGGGCCCAGTAGAGCCCGACAGAGCTAGACAGAGCCCGACAGAGCCCAGTAGAGCCCGACAGAGCCCGACAGAGCCCGACAGGGCCCGACAGAGCCCGACAGAGCCCGACAGAGCCCGAAAGGGCCCGACAGAGCCCGACAGGGCCCAGTAGAGCCCGACAGAGCCCGACAGAGCCCGACAGAGCCCGACAGAGCCCAGTAGAGCCCGACAGAGCCCGACAGAGCCCGACAGAGCCCAGTAGAGCCCGACAGAGCCCGACAGGGCCCGACAGGGCCCGACAGGGCCCAGTAGAGCCCGACAGAGCCCGACAGAGCCCAGTAGAGCCCAGTAGAGCCCGACAGAGCCCGACAGAGCCCGACAGGGCCCGGCAGAGCCCGACAGAGCCCGACAGGGCCCGACAGAGCCCGACAGAGCCCGACAGGGCCCAGTAGAGCCCGACAGAGCCCGACAGAGCCCGACAGAGCCCGACAGAGCCCGACAGGGCCCAGTAGAGCCCGACAGAGCCCGACAGAGCCCGACAGAGCCCGACAGGGCCCGACAGGGCCCGACAGAGCCCGAGAGGGCCCGACAGAGCCCGACAGGGCCCGATAGAGCCCGACAGGGCCCGACAGAGCCCGACAGAGCCCGACAGGGCACGACAGAGCCTGACAGAGCCCGACAGAGCCCGACAGAGCCCGACAGGGCCCGACAGGTCCCAGTAGAGCCCGACAGAGCCCAGTAGAGCCCAGTAGAGCCCCACAGAGCCCGACAGAGCCCGACAGGGCCCGACAGGGCCCGACAGGGCCCGACAGGGCCCAGTAGAGCCCGACAGAGACCGACAGGGCCCGACAGAGCCCGACAGAGCCCGACAGGGCCCGACAGAGCCCGACAGAGCCCGACAGGGCCCAGTAGAGCCCGACAGAGCCCGACAGAGCCCGACAGAGCCCGACAGGGCCTGACAGAGCCCGACAGAGCCCGACAGGGCCCGACAGGGCCCGACAGAGCCCGACAGGGCCCGACAGAGCCCGACAGAGCCCGACAGAGCCCGACAGGGCCCCACAGAGCCCGACAGAGCCCGACAGGGCCCAGTAGAGCCCGACAGAGCCCGACAGGGCCCGACAGAGCCCGACAGAGCCCAGTAGAGCCCGACAGAGCCCGACAGAGCCCGACAGAGCCCGACAGGGCCCGACAGGGCCCCACAGAGCCCGACAGAGCCCGACAGGGCCCAGTAGAGCCCGACAGAGCCCGACAGAGCCCAGTAGAGCCCGACAGAGCCCGACAGAGCCCGACAGGGCCCGACAGGGCCCGACAGAGCCCGACAGAGCCCGACAGGGCCCGACAGGACCCGACAGAGCCCAGTAGAGCCCGACAGAGCCCGACAGGGCCCGACAGAGCCCGACAGGGCCCGACAGGGCCCGACAGGGCCCAGTAGAGCCCGACAGAGCCCGACAGAGCCCGACAGAGCCCGACAGGGCCCGACAGAGCCCGACAGAGCCCGACAGGGCCCGTCAGAGCCCGACAGGGCCCGACAGGGCACGACAGAGCCCGACAGAGCCCGACAGGGCCCGACAGAGCCCGACAGAGCCCGACAGAGCCCGACAGAACCCGACAGAGCCCGACAGAGCCCAGTAGAGCCCAGTAGAGCCCGACAGAGCCCGACAGAGCCCAGTAGAGCCCAGTAGAGCCCGACAGAGCCCGACACAGCCCGACAGAGCCCGACAGAGTCCGACAGGGCCCGACAGAGCCCGACAGAGCCCGACAGGGCTTGACAGGGCCCAGTAGAGCCCGACAGAGCCCGACAGGGCCCGACAGAGCCCGACAGAGCCCGACAGGGCCCGACAGAGCCCGACAGAGCCCGACAGAACCTGACAGGGCCCAGTAGAGCCCGACAGAGCCCGACAGAGCCCGACAGAGCCCGACAGGGACCGACAGAGCCCGACAGAGCCCGACAGAGACCGACAGAGCCCGACAGGGCCCAGTAGAGCCCAGTAGAACCCGACAGAGCCCAGTAGAGCCCGACAGAGCCCGACAGAGCCCGACAGAGCCCGACAGGGCCCGACAGAGCCCGACAGAGCCCGACAGGGCCCGACAGAGCCCGGCAGGGCCCAGTAGAGCCCGACAGAGCCCGACAAAGCCTGACAGAGCCCGACAGAGCCCAGTAGAGCCCGACAGAGCCCGACAGAGCCCGACAGGGCCCGACAGAGCCCGACAGAGCCCAGTAGAGCCCGACAGAGCCCGTCAGGGCCCGACAGGGCCCGACAGGGCCCAGTAGAGCCCGACAAAGCCCGACAGAGCCCAGTAGAGCCCGACAGAGCCGAGAGGGCCCGACAGAGCCCGACAGAGCCCGACAGAGCCCGACAGGGCCCGACAGAGCCCGACAGAGCCCGACAGAGCCCGACAGAGCCCGACAGAGCCCGTCAGAACCCGACAGGGCCCAGTAGAGCCCGACAGAGCCCGACAGAGCCCGACAGGGCCCGACAGAGCCCGACAGAGCCCGACAGAGCCCGACAGGGCCCGACAGAGTCCGACAGGGCCCAGTAGAGCCCGACAGAGCCCGACAGAGCCCGACAGAGTCCGACAGGGCACGACAGAGCCCGACAGAGCCCGACAGAGCCCGACAGGGCCCGACAGAGCCCGACAGGGCCCGACAGAGTCCGACAGGGCCCAGTAGAGCCCGACAGAGCCCGACAGAGCCCGACAGAGTCCGACAGAGCCCGACAGAGCCCGACAGGGCCCGACAGAGCCCGACAGAGCCCGACAGAGCCCGACAGGGCCCGACAGAGCCCGACAGAGCCCGACAGGGCCCGACAGGGCCCGACAGGGCCCAGTAGAGCCCGACAGAGCCCGACAGAGCCCGACAGAGTCCGACAGGGCCCAGTAGAGCCCGACAGAGCCCGACAGAGCCCGACAGAGCCCGACAGGGCCCGACAGAGCCCGACAGAGCCCGACAGGGCCCGACAGGGCCCAGTAGAGCCCGACAGAGCCCGACAGAGCCCGACAGAACCCGTCAGAGCCCGACAGAGCCCGACAGAGCCCGACAGAGTCCGACAGGGCCCAGTAGAGCCCGACAGAGCCCGACAGAGCCCGACAGAGCCCGACAGGGCCCGACAGAGCCCGACAGAGCCCGATAGGGCCCGACAGAGCCCAGTAGAGCCCGACAGAGCCCGACAGAGACCGACAGAGCCCGACAGGGCCCGACAGAGACCGACAGAGCCCGACAGGGCCCGACAGGGCCCAGTAGAGCCTGACAGAGCCCGACAGAGCCCGACAGAACCCCTCAGAGCCCGACAGAGCCCGACAGAGCCCGACAGAGTCCGACAGGGCCCAGTAGAGCCCGACAGAACCCGACAGAGCCCGACAGAGCCCAACAGGGCCCGACAGAGCTCGACAGAACCCGACAGGGCCCGACAGGGCCCAGTAGAGCCCGACAGAGCCCGACAGAGCCCGACAGAACCCGTCAGAGCCCGACAGAGCCCGACAGAGCCCGACAGAGTCCGACAGGGCCCAGTAGAGCCCGACAGAGCCCGACAGAGCCCGACAGAGCCCGACAGGGCCCGACAGAGCCCGACAGAGCCCGACAGGGCCCGACAGGGCCCAGTAGAGCCCGACAGAGCCGAGAGGGCCCGACAGAGCCGGACAGAGCCCGACAGAGCCCAACAGAGCCCGACAGGGCCCGACAGAGCCCGACAGAGCCCGACAGGGCCCAGTAGAGCCCGACAGAGCCCGACAGAGCCCGACAGAACCCGACAGGGCCCAGTAGAGCCCGACAGAGCCCGACAGAGCCCGACAGAGCCCGACAGGGCCCGACAGAGCCCGACAGCGCCCGACAGGGCCCAGTAGAGCCCGACAGAGCCCGACAGAGCCCGACAGATCCCGACAGGGCCCGACAGGGCCCAGTAGAGCCCGACAGAGCCCGACAGGGCCCGACAGAGCCCGACAGAGCCCGACAGAGCCCGACAGGGCCCAGTAGAGCCCGACAGAGCCCGACAGAGCCCGACAGAGCCCGACAGGGCCCGACAGAGCCCGACAGAGCCCGACAGGGCCCGACAGGGCCCGATAGAGGCCGACAGGGCCCGACAGAGCCCGACAGAGCCCGACAGGGCCCGACAGGGCCTGACAGAGCCCGACAGGGCCCAGTAGAGCCCGACAGAGCTAGACAGAGCCCGACAGAGCCCAGTAGAGCCCGACAGAGCCCGACATAGCCCGACAGGGCCCGACAGGGCCCGACAGAGCCCGACAGAGCCCGAAAGGGCCCGACAGAGCCCGACAGGGCCCAGTAGAGCCCGACAGAGCCCGACAGAGCCCGACAGAGCCCAGTAGAGCCCGACAGAGCCCGACAGAGCCCGACAGAGCCCAGTAGAGCCCGACAGAGCCCGACAGGGCCCGACAGGGCCCGACAGGGCCCAGTAGAGCCCGACAGAGCCCGACAGAGCCCAGTAGAGCCCAGGAGAGCCCGACAGAGCCCGACAGAGCCCGACAGGGCCCGGCAGAGCCCGACAGAGCCCGACAGGGCCCGACAGAGCCCGACAGAGCCCGACAGGGCCCAGTAGAGCCCGACAGAGCCCGACAGAGCCCGACAGAGCCCGACAGAGCCCGACAGGGCCCAGTAGAGCCCGACAGAGCCCGACAGAGCCCGACAGAGCCCGACAGGGCCCGACAGGGCCCGACAGAGCCCGAGAGGGCCCGACAGAGCCCGACAGGGCCCGATAGAGCCCGACAGGGCCCGACAGGTCCCAGTAGAGCCCGACAGAGCCCAGTAGAGCCCAGTAGAGCCCCACAGAGCCCGACAGAGCCCGACAGGGCCCGACAGGGCCCGACAGGGCCCGACAGGGCCCAGTAGAGCCCGACAGAGACCGACAGGGCCCGACAGAGCCCGACAGAGCCCGACAGGGCCCGACAGAGCCCGACAGAGCCCGACAGGGCCCAGTAGAGCCCGACAGAGCCCGACAGAGCCCGACAGAGCCCGACAGGGCCTGACAGAGCCCGACAGAGCCCGACAGGGCCCGACAGGGCCCGACAGAGCCCGACAGGGCCCGACAGAGCCCGACAGAGCCCGACAGAGCCCGACAGGGCCCCACAGAGCCCGACAGAGCCCGACAGGGCCCAGTAGAGCCCGACAGAGCCCGCCAGGGCCCGACAGAGCCCGACAGAGCCCAGTAGAGCCCGACAGAGCCCGACAGAGCCCGACAGAGCCCGACAGGGCCCGACAGGGCCCCACAGAGCCCGACAGAGCCCGACAGGGCCCAGTAGAGCCCGACAGAGCCCGACAGAGCCCAGTAGAGCCCGACAGAGCCCGACAGAGCCCGACAGGGCCCGACAGGGCCCAACAGAGCCCGACAGAGCCCGACAGGGCCCGACAGGACCCGACAGAGCCCAGTAGAGCCCGACAGAGCCCGACAGAGCCCGACAGAGCCCGACAGGGCCTGACAGGGCCCGACAGGGCCCAGTAGAGCCCGACAGAGCCCGACAGAGCCCGACAGAGCCCGACAGGGCCCGACAGAGCCCGACAGAGCCCGACAGGGCCCGTCAGAGCCCGACAGGGCCCGACAGGGCACGACAGAGCCCGACAGAGCCCGACAGGGCCCGACAGAGCCCGACAGAGCCCGACAGAGCCCGACAGAACCCGACAGAGCCCGACAGAGCCCAGTAGAGCCCAGTAGAGCCCGACAGAGCCCGACAGAGCCCGACAGAGCCCGACAGGGCGCGACAGGGCCCAGTAGAGCCCGACAGAGCCCGAGAGAGCCCGACAGAGCCCAGTAGAGCCCAGTAGAGCCCGACAGAGCCCGACACAGCCCGACAGAGCCCGACAGAGTCCGACAGGGCCCGACAGAGCCCGACAGAGCCCGACAGGGCTTGACAGGGCCCAGTAGAGCCCGACAGAGCCCGACAGGGCCCGACAGAGCCCGACAGAGCCCGACAGGGCCCGACAGAGCCCGACAGAGCCCGACAGAGCCTGACAGGGCCCAGTAGAGCCCGACAGAGCCCGACAGAGCCCGACAGAGCCCGACAGGGACCGACAGAGCCCGACAGGGCCCGACAGAGCCCGACAGAGCCCGACAGAGACCGACAGAGCCCGACAGGGCCCAGTAGAGCCCAGTAGAACCCGACAGAGCCCAGTAGAGCCCGACAGAGCCCGACAGAGCCAGACAGAGCCCGACAGGGCCCGACAGAGCCCGACAGAGCCCGACAGGGCCCGACAGAGCCCGGCAGGGCCCAGTAGAGCCCGACAGAGCCCGACAAAGCCCGACAGAGCCCGACAGAGCCCAGTAGAGCCCGACAGAGCCCGACAGAGCCCGACAGGGCCCGATAGAGCCCGACAGAGCCCAGTAGAGCCCGACAGAGCCCGTCAGGGCCCGACAGGGCCCGACAGGGCCCAGTAGAGCCCGACAAAGCCCGACAGAGCCCAGTAGAGCCCGACAGAGCCGAGAGGGCCCGACAGAGCCCGACAGAGCCCGACAGAGCCCGACAGGGCCCGACAGAGCCCGACAGAGCCCGACAGGGCCCAGTAGAGCCCGACAGAGCCCGACAGAGCCCGTCAGAACCCGACAGGGCCCAGTAGAGCCCGACAGAGCCCGACAGAGCCCGACAGAGCCCGACAGGGCCCGACAGAGCCCGACAGAGCCCGACAGAGCCCGACAGCGCCCGACAGAGTCCGACAGGGCCCAGTAGAGCCCGACAGAGCCCGACAGAGCCCGACAGAGTCCGACAGGGCACGACAGAGCCCGACAGAGCCCGACAGAGCCCGACAGAGCCCGACAGGGCCCGACAGAGCCCGACAGGGCCCGACAGAGTCCGACAGGGCCCAGTAGAGCCCGACAGAGCCCGACAGAGCCCGACAGAGTCCGACAGGGCCCAGTAGAGCCCGACAGAGCCCGACAGAGCCCGACAGAGCCCGACAGGGCCCGACAGAGCCCGACAGAGCCCGACAGGGCCCGACAGGGCCCAGTAGAGCCCGACAGAGCCGAGAGGGCCCGACAGAGCCGGACAGAGCCCGACAGAGCCCAACAGAGCCCGACAGGGCCCGACAGAGCCCGACAGAGCCCGACAGGGCCCAGTAGAGCCCGACAGAGCCCGACAGAGCCCGACAGAACCCGACAGGGCCCAGTAGAGCCCGACAGAGCCCGACAGAGCCCGACAGAGCCCGACAGGGCCCGACAGAGCCCGACAGCGCCCGACAGGGCCCAGTAGAGCCCGACAGAGCCCGACAGAGCCCGACAGATCCCGACAGGGCCCGACAGGGCCCAGTAGAGCCCGACAGAGCCCGACAGGGCCCGACAGAGCCCGACAGAGCCCGACAGAGCCCGACAGGGCCCAGTAGAGCCCGACAGAGCCCGACAGAGCCCGACAGAGCCCGACAGGGCCCGACAGAGCCCGACAGAGCCCGACAGGGCCCGACAGGGCCCGATAGAGGCCGACAGGGCCCGACAGAGCCCGACAGAGCCCGACAGGGCCCGACAGGGCCTGACAGAGCCCGACAGGGCCCAGTAGAGCCCGACAGAGCTAGACAGAGCCCGACAGAGCCCAGTAGAGCCCGACAGAGCCCGACATAGCCCGACAGGGCCCGACAGGGCCCGACAGAGCCCGACAGAGCCCGAAAGGGCCCGACAGAGCCCGACAGGGCCCAGTAGAGCCCGACAGAGCCCGACAGAGCCCGACAGAGCCCGACAGAGCCCAGTAGAGCCCGACAGAGCCCGACAGAGCCCGACAGAGCCCAGTAGAGCCCGACAGAGCCCGACAGGGCCCGACAGGGCCCGACAGGGCCCAGTAGAGCCCGACAGAGCCCGACAGAGCCCAGTAGAGCCCAGTAGAGCCCGACAGAGCCCGACAGAGCCCGACAGGGCCCGGCAGAGCCCGACAGAGCCCGACAGGGCCCGACAGAGCCCGACAGAGCCCGACAGGGCCCAGTAGAGCCCGACAGAGCCCGACAGAGCCCGACAGAGCCCGACAGAGCCCGACAGGGCCCAGTAGAGCCCGACAGAGCCCGACAGAGCCCGACAGAGCCCGACAGGGCCCGACAGGGCCCGACAGAGCCCGAGAGGGCCCGACAGAGCCCGACAGGGCCCGATAGAGCCCGACAGGGCCCGACAGAGCCCGACAGAGCCCGACAGGGCACGACAGAGCCTGACAGAGTCCGACAGAGCCCGACAGAGCCCGACAGGGCCCGACAGGTCCCAGTAGAGCCCGACAGAGCCCAGTAGAGCCCAGTAGAGCCCCACAGAGCCCGACAGAGCCCGACAGGGCCCGACAGGGCCCGACAGGGCCCGACAGGGCCCAGTAGAGCCCGACAGAGACCGACAGGGCCCGACAGAGCCCGACAGAGCCCGACAGGGCCCGACAGAGCCCGACAGAGCCCGACAGGGCCCAGTAGAGCCCGACAGAGCCCGACAGAGCCCGACAGAGCCCGACAGGGCCTGACAGAGCCCGACAGAGCCCGACAGGGCCCGACAGGGCCCGACAGAGCCCGACAGGGCCCGACAGAGCCCGACAGAGCCCGACAGAGCCCGACAGGGCCCCACAGAGCCCGACAGAGCCCGACAGGGCCCAGTAGAGCCCGACAGAGCCCGACAGGGCCCGACAGGGCCCGACAGAGCCCAGTAGAGCCCGACAGAGCCCGACAGAGCCCGACAGAGCCCGACAGGGCCCGACAGGGCCCCACAGAGCCCGACAGAGCCCGACAGGGCCCAGTAGAGCCCGACAGAGCCCGACAGAGCCCAGTAGAGCCCGACAGAGCCCGACAGAGCCCGACAGGGCCCGACAGGGCCCAACAGAGCCCGACAGAGCCCGACACGGCCCGACAGGACCCGACAGAGCCCAGTAGAGCCCGACAGAGCCCGACAGAGCCCGACAGAGCCCGACAGGGCCTGACAGGGCCCGACAGGGCCCAGTAGAGACCGACAGAGCCCGACAGAGCCCGACAGAGCCCGACAGGGCCCGACAGAGCCCGACAGAGCCCGACAGGGCCCGTCAGAGCCCGACAGGGCCCGACAGGGCACGACAGAGCCCGACAGAGCCCGACAGGGCCCGACAGAGCCCGACAGAGCCCGACAGAGCCCGACAGAACCCGACAGAGCCCGACAGAGCCCAGTAGAGCCCAGTAGAGCCCGACAGAGCCCGACAGAGCCCGACAGAGCCCGACAGGGCGCGACAGGGCCCAGTAGAGCCCGACAGAGCCCGAGAGAGCCCGACAGAGCCCAGTAGAGCCCAGTAGAGCCCGACAGAGCCCGACACAGCCCGACAGAGCCCGACAGAGCCCGACAGGGCCCGACAGAGCCCGACAGAGCCCGACAGGGCTTGACAGGGCCCAGTAGAGCCCGACAGAGCCCGACAGGGCCCGACAGAGCCCGACAGAGCCCGACAGGGCCCGACAGAGCCCGACAGAGCCCGACAGAGCCTGACAGGGCCCAGTAGAGCCCGACAGAGCCCGACAGAGCCCGACAGAGCCCGACAGGGACCGACAGAGCCCGACAGGGCCCGACAGAGCCCGACAGAGCCCGACAGAGACCGACAGAGCCCGACAGGGCCCAGTAGAGCCCAGTAGAACCCGACAGAGCCCAGTAGAGCCCGACAGAGCCCGACAGAGCCAGACAGAGCCCGACAGGGCCCGACAGAGCCCGACAGAGCCCGACAGGGCCCGACAGAGCCCGGCAGGGCCCAGTAGAGCCCGACAGAGCCCGACAAAGCCCGACAGAGCCCGACAGAGCCCAGTAGAGCCCGACAGAGCCCGACAGAGCCCGACAGGGCCCGACAGAGCCCGACAGAGCCCAGTAGAGCCCGACAGAGCCCGTCAGGGCCCGACAGGGCCCGACAGGGCCCAGTAGAGCCCGACAAAGCCCGACAGAGCCCAGTAGAGCCCGACAGAGCCGAGAGGGCCCGACAGAGCCCGACAGAGCCCGACAGAGCCCGACAGGGCCCGACAGAGCCCGACAGAGCCCGACAGGGCCCAGTAGAGCCCGACAGAGCCCGACAGAGCCCGTCAGAACCCGACAGGGCCCAGTAGAGCCCGACAGAGCCCGACAGAGCCCGACAGAGCCCGACAGGGCCCGACAGAGCCCGACAGAGCCCGACAGAGCCCGACAGCGCCCGACAGAGTCCGACAGGGCCCAGTAGAGCCCGACAGAGCCCGACAGAGCCCGACAGAGTCCGACAGGGCACGACAGAGCCCGACAGAGCCCGACAGAGCCCGACAGAGCCCGACAGGGCCCGACAGAGCCCGACAGGGCCCGACAGAGTCCGACAGGGCCCAGTAGAGCCCGACAGAGCCCGACAGAGCCCGACAGAGTCCGACAGAGCCCGACAGAGCCCGACAGGGCCCGACAGAGCCCGACAGAGCCCGACAGAGCCCGACAGGGCCCGACAGAGCCCGACAGAGCCCGACAGGGCCCGACAGGGCCCGACAGGGCCCAGTAGAGCCCGACAGAGCCCGACAGAGCCCGACAGAACCCGACAGGGCCCAGTAGAGCCCGACAGAGCCCGACAGAGCCCGACAGGGCCCGACAGAGCCCGACAGAGCCCGACAGAGCCCGACAGCGCCCGACAGGGCCCAGTAGAGCCCGACAGAGCCCGACAGAGCCCGACAGAGCCCGACAGGGCCCGACAGAGCCCGACAGAGCCCAGTAGAGCCCGACAGAGCCCGACAGAGCCCGACAGAGCCCGACAGGGCCCGACAGAGCCCGACAGAGCCCAGTAGAGCCCGACAGAGCCCGACAGAGCCCGACAGAGCCCGACAGGGCCCAGTAGAGCCCAGTAGAGCCCGACAGAGTCCAGTAGAGCCCGACAGAGCCCGACAGAGCCCGACAGAGCCCGACAGGGCCCGACAGGGCCCGACAGAGCCCGACAGGGCCCGACAGAGTCCGACAGAGCCCGACAGAGCCCGACCGGGACCGACAGAGCCTGACAGAGCCCGACAGAGCCCAGTAGAGCCCGACAGAGCCCGAGAGAGCCCGACAGAGTCCGACAGGGCCCAGTAGAGCCCGACAGAGCCCGACAGAGCCCGACAAAGCCCGACAGGGCCCGACAGAGCCCGACAGAGCCCGACAGAACCCGTCAGAGCCCGACAGAGCCCGACAGAGCCCGACAGAGTCCGACAGGGCCCAGAGGAGCCCGACAGAGCCCGACAGAGCCCGACAGAGCCCGACAGGGCCCGACAGAGCCCGACAGAGCCCGACAGGGCCCGACAGGGCCCAGTAGAGCCCGACAGAGCCGAGAGGGCCCGACAGAGCCCTACAGAGCCCGACAGAGCCCGACAGAGCCCGACAGGGCCGACAGAGCCCGACAGAGCCCGACAGAGCCCGACAGGGCCCAGTAGAGCCCGACAGAGCCCGACAGAAGCCCGACAGAACCCGACAGGGCCCAGTAGAGCCCGACAGAGCCCGACAGAGCCCGACAGAGCCCGACAGGGCCCGACAGAGCCCGACAGAGCCCGACAGAGCCCGACAGCGCCCGACAGGGCCCAGTAGAGCCCGACAGAGCCCGACAGAGCCCGACAGGGCCCGACAGAGCCCAACAGAGCCCGACAGAGCCCGACAGAGCCCGACAGGGCCCAGTAGAGCCCGATAGAGCCCGACAGGGCCCGACAGAGCCCGACAGAGCCCGACAGAGCCCGACAGGGCCCAGTAGAGCCCGACAGAGCCCGACAGAGCCCGACAGAGCCCGACAGGGCCCGACAGAGCCCGACAGAGCCCGACAGGGCCCAGTAGAGCCCGACAGAGCCCGACAGAGCCCGACAGAGCCCGTCAGAGCCCGACAGAGCCCGACAGAGCCCGACAGAGTCCGACAGGGCCCAGAGGAGCCCGACAGAGCCCGACAGAGCCCGACAGAGCCCGACAGGGCCCGACAGAGCCCGACAGAGCCCGACAGGGCCCGACAGGGCCCAGTAGAGCCCGACAGAGCCGAGAGGGCCCGACAGAGCCCGACAGAGCCCGACAGAGCCCGACAGAGCCCGACAGAGCCCGACAGAGCCCGACAGGGCCCAGTAGAGCCCGACAGAGCCCGACAGAGCCCGACAGAACCCGACAGGGCCCAGTAGAGCCCGACAGAGCCCGACAGAGCCCGACAGAGCCCGACAGGGCCCGACAGAGCCCGACAGAGCCCGACAGAGCCCGACAGCGCCCGACAGGGCCCAGTAGAGCCCGACAGAGCCCGACAGAGCCCGACAGGGCCCGACAGAGCCCAACAGAGCCCGACAGAGCCCGACAGGGCCCGACAGAGCCCGACAGAGCCCGACAGAGCCCGACAGAGCCCGACAGAGCCCGACAGAGCCCGACAGGGCCCAGTAGAGCCCGACAGAGCCCGACAGGGCCCGACAGAGCCCGACAGAGCCCGACAGAGCCCGACAGGGCCCAGTAGAGCCCGACAGAGCCCGACAGAGCCCGACAGAGCCCGACAGAGCCCGACAGGGCCCGACAGAGCCCGACAGAGCCCGACAGGGCCCAGTAGAGCCCGACAGAGCCCGACAGAGCCCGACAGAGCCCGACAGGGCCCGACAGAGCCCGACAGAGCCCGACAGGGCCCGACAGGGCCCAGTAGAGCCTGACAGAGCCCGACAGAGCCCGACAGAACCCGTCAGAGCCCGACAGAGCCCGACAGAGCCCGACAGAGTCCGACAGGGCCCAGTAGAGCCCGACAGAGCCCGACAGAGCCCGACAGAGCCCGACAGGGCCCGACAGAGCCCGACAGAGCCCGACAGGGCCCGACAGGGCCCAGTAGAGCCCGACAGAGCCGAGAGGGCCCGACAGAGCCCGACAGAGCCCGACAGAGCCCGACAGAGCCCGACAGGGCCTGAAAGAGCCCGACAGAGCCCGACAGAGCCCGACAGGGCCCAGTAGAGCCCGACAGAGCCCGACAGAGCCCGACAGAACCCGACAGGGCCCAGTAGAGCCCGACAGAGCCCGACAGAGCCCGACAGAGCCCGACAGGGCCCGACAGAGCCCGACAGAGCCCGACAGAGCCCGACAGTGCCCAGTAGAGCCCGACAGAGCCCGACAGGGCCCGACAGAGCCCGACAGAGCCCGATAGAGCCCGACAGAGCCCGACAGAGCCCGACAGAGCCCGACAGGGCCCGACAGAGCCCGACAGAGCCCGACAGGGCCCGACAGGGCCCGACAGAGCCCGACACGGCCCGACAGAGCCCGACAGAGCCCGACAGGGCCCGACAGAGCCCGACAGAGCCCGACAGAGCCCGACAGGGCCCAGTAGAGCCCGACAGAGCCCGACAGAGCCCGACAGAGCCCAGTAGAGCCCGACAGAGCCCGACAGAGCCCGACAGAGCCCGACAGGGCCCGACAGAGCCCGACAGGGCCCGACAGGGCCCGACAGAGCCCGACAGGGCCCAGTAGAGCCCGACAGAGCCCGACAGAGCCCGACAGAGCCCAGTAGAGCCCGACAGAGCCCGACAGAGCCCGACAGAGCCCAGTAGAGCCCGACAGAGCCCGACAGGGCCCGACAGGGCCCGACAGGGCCCAGTAGAGCCCGACAGAGCCCGACAGAGCCCAGTAGAGCCCAGTAGAGCCCGACAGAGCCCGACAGAGCCCGACAGGGCCCGACAGAGCCCGACAGAGCCCGACAGGGCCCGACAGGGCCCGACAGAGCCCGACAGGGCCCGACAGGGCCAGACAGGGCCCGACAGGGCCCAGTAGAGCCCGAAAGAGCCCGACAGAGCCCAGTAGAGCCCAGTAGAGCCCGACAGGGCCCGACAGGGCCCGACAGGGCCCAGTAGAGCCCGACAGAGCCCGACAGAGCCTGACAGAGCCCGATAGGGCCCGACAGGGCCCGACAGAGCCCGACAGAGCCCGACAGGAGCCCGACAGGGCCCAGTAGAGCCCGACAGAGCCCGACAGAGCCCGACAGAGCCCGACAGGGCCCAGTAGAGCCCGACAGAGCCCGAGAGAGCCCGACAGAGCCCGACAGGGCCCGACAGGGCCCGACAGAGCCCGACAGGGCCCGACAGGGCCCGACAGGGCCCGACAGAGCCCGACAGGGCCCGATAGAGACCGACAGGGCCCGACAGAGCCCGACAGAGCCCGACAGGGCACGACAGAGCCCGACAGAGCCCGACAGAGCCCGACAGGGCCCGACATGTCCCAGTAGAGCCCGACAGAGCCCAGTAGAGCCCAGTAGAGCCCGACAGAGCCCGACAGAGCCCGACAGGGCCCGACAGGGCCCGACAGAGCCCGACAGAGCCCAACAGAGCCCGACTGGGCCCGACAGAGCCCGACAGAGCCCGACAGGGCCCAGTAGAGCCCGACAGAGCCCGACAGAGCCCGACAGAGCCCGACAGAGCCCAGTAGAGCCCGACAGAGCCCGAGAGAGCCCGACAGAGCCCGACAGAGCCCGACAGGGCCCGACAGAGCCCGACAGAGCCCGACAGAGCCCGACAGGGCCCGACAGAGCCCGACAGAGCCCGACAGGGCCCGACAGGGCCCAGTAGAGCCCGACAGAGCCCGACAGAACCCGTCAGAGCCCGACAGAGCCCGACAGAGCCCGACAGAGTCCGACAGGGCCCAGTAGAGCCCGACAGAGCCCGACAGAGCCCGACAGAGCCCGACAGGGCCCGACAGAGCCCGACAGAACCCGTCAGAGCCCGACAGAGCCCGACAGAGCCCGACAGAGTCCGACAGGGCCCAGTAGAGCCCGACAGAGCCCGACAGAGCCCGACAGAGCCCGACAGGGCCCGACAGAGCCCGACAGAGCCCGACAGAGCCCGACAGGGCCCAGTAGAGCCCGACAGAGACGAGAGGGCCCGACAGAGCCCGACAGAGCCCGACAGAGCCCGACAGAGCCCGACAGGGCCCGACAGAGCCCGACAGAGCCCGACAGAACCCGACAGAACCCGACAGGGCCCAGTAGAGCCCGACAGAGCCCGACAGAGCCCGACAGGGCCCGACAGAGCCCGACAGAGACCGACAGAGCCCGACAGCGCCCGACAGGGCCCAGTAGAGCCCGACAGAGCCCGACAGAGCCCGACAGGGCCCGACAGAGCCCGACAGAGCCCGACAGAGCCCGACAGGGCCCGACAGGGCCCAGTAGAGCCCGACAGAGACCGACAGGGCCCGAGAGAGCCCGACAGAGCCCGACAGAGCCCGACAGGGCCCAGTAGAGCCCGACAGAGCCCGACAGAGCCCGACAGAGCCCGACAGAGCCCGAAAGGGCCCGACAGAGCCCGACAGAGCCCGACAGGGCCCGACAGGGCCCGACAGAGCCCGACAGAGCCCGACAGGGCCCAATAGGGCCCGACAGAGCCCGACAGAGCCCGACAGGGCCCAGTAGAGCCCGACAGAGCCCGACAGAGCCCGACAGAGCCCGACAGAGCCCAGTAGAGCCCGACAGAGCCCGACAGAGCCCGACAGAGCCCGACAGGGCCCGACAGAGCCCGACAGAGCCCGACAGGGCCCGACAGAGCCCGACAGAGCCCGACAGAGCCCAGTAGAGCCCGACAGAGCCCGACAGAGCCCGACAGAGCCCGACAGGGCCCGACAGGGCCCAGTAGAGCCCGACAGAGCCCGACAGAGCCCGACAGAGCCCGACAGGGCCCGACAGAGCCCAACAGAGCCCGACAGAGCCCGACAGGGCCCGACAGGGCCCAGTAGAGCCCGACAGAGCCCGACAGGGCCCGACAGAGCCCGACAGAGCCCGACAGAGCCCGACAGGGCCCAGTAGAGCCCGACAGAGCCCGACAGAGCCCGACAGAGCCCGACAGGGCCCGACAGAGCCCGACAGAGCCCGACAGGGCCCAGTAGAGCCCGACAGAGCCCGACAGAGCCCGACAGAGCCCGTCAGAGCCCGACAGAGCCCGACAGAGCCCGACAGAGTCCGACAGGGCCCAGAGGAGCCCGACAGAGCCCGACAGAGCCCGACAGAGCCCGACAGGGCCCGACAGAGCCCGACAGAGCCCGACAGGGCCCAGTAGAGCCCGACAGAGCCGAGAGGGCCCGACAGAGCCCGACAGAGCCCGACAGAGCCCGACAGAGCCCGACAGGGCCCGACAGAGCCCGACAGAGCCCGACAGAGCCCGACAGGGCCCAGTAGAGCCCGACAGAGCCCGACAGAGCCCGACAGAACCCGACAGGGCCCAGTAGAGCCCGACAGAGCCCGACAGAGCCCGACAGGGCCCAGTAGAGCCCGACAGAGCCCGACAGAGCCCGACAGAGCCCGACAGCGCCCGACAGGGCCCAGTAGAGCCCGACACAGCCCGACAGAGCCCGACAGGGCCCGACAGAGCCCAACAGAGCCCGACAGAGCCCGACAGGGCCCGACAGGGCCCAGTAGAGCCCGACAGAGCCCGACAGGGCCCGACAGAGCCCGACAGAGCCCGACAGAGCCCGACAGGGCCCGACAGAGCCCGACAGAGCCCGACAGAGCCCGACAGAGCCCGACAGGGCCCGACAGAGCCCGACAGAGCCCGACAGGGCCCAGTAGAGCCGACAGAGCCCGACAGAGCCCGACAGAGCCCGACAGGGCCCGACAGAGCCCGACAGAGCCCGACAGGGCCCGACAGGGCCCAGTAGAGCCCGACAGAGCCCGACAGAGCCCGACAGAACCCGTCAGAGCCCGACAGAGCCCGACAGAGCCCGACAGAGTCCGACAGGGCCCAGTAGAGCCCGACAGAGCCCGACAGAGCCCGACAGAGCCCGACAGGGCCCGACAGAGCCCGACAGAGCCCGACAGGGCCCAGTAGAGCCCGACAGAGCCGAGAGGGCCCGACAGAGCCCGACAGAGCCCGACAGAGCCCGACAGAGCCCGACAGGGCCTGAAAGAGCCCGACAGAGCCCGACAGAGCCCGACAGGGCCCAGTAGAGCCCGACAGAGCCCGACAGAGCCCGACAGAACCCGACAGGGCCCAGTAGAGCCCGACAGAGCCCGACAGAGCCCGACAGAGCCCGACAGAGCCCGACAGAGCCCGACAGCGCCCGACAGGGCCCAGTAGAGCCCGACAGAGCCCGACAGAGCCCGACAGGGCCCGACAGAGCCCGACAGAGCCCGACAGGGCCCAGTAGAGCCCTACAGAGCCCGACAGGGCCCGACAGAGCCCGACAGAGCCCGACAGAGCCCGACAGGGCCCAGTAGAGCCCGACAGAGCCCGACAGAGCCCGACAGAGCCCGACAGGGCCCGACAGGGCCCAACAGAGCCCGACAGGGCCCAGTAGAGCCCGACAGAGCCCGACAGAGCCCGACAGAGCCCAGTAGAGCCCGACAGAGCCCGACAGAGCCCGACAGAGCCCAGTAGAGCCCGACAGAGCCCGACAGGGCCCGACAGGGCCCGACAGGGCCCAGTAGAGCCCGACAGAGCCCGACAGAGCCCAGTAGAGCCCAGTAGAGCCCGACAGAGCCCGACAGAGCCCGACAGGGCCCGACAGAGCCCGACAGAGCCCGACAGGGCCCGACAGGGCCCGACAGAGCCCGACAGGGCCCGACAGAGCCCAGTAGAGCCCAGTAGAGCCCGACAGGGCCCGACAGGGCCCGACAGGGCCCAGTAGAGCCCGACAGAGCCCGACAGAGCCTGACAGAGCCCGACAGGGCCCGACAGGGCCCGACAGAGCCCGACAGAGCCCGACAGGGCCCAGTAGAGCCCGACAGAGCCCGACAGAGCCCGACAGAGCCCGACAGGGCCCGACAGAGCCCGACAGAGCCCGACAGGGCCCGACAGGGCCCAGTAGAGCCCGACAGAGCCCGACAGAGCCCGACAGAACCCGTCAGAGCCCGACAGAGCCCGACAGAGCCCGACAGAGTCCGACAGGGCCCAGTAGAGCCCGACAGAGCCCGACAGAGCCGACAGAGCCCGACAGGGCCCGACAGAGCCCGACAGAGCCCGACAGGGCCCAGTAGAGCCCGACAGAGCCGAGAGGGCCCGACAGAGCCCGACAGAGCCCGACAGAGCCCGACAGAGCCCGACAGGGCCTGAAAGAGCCCGACAGAGCCCGACAGAGCCCGACAGGGCCCAGTAGAGCCCGACAGAGCCCGACAGAGCCCGACAGAACCCGACAGGGCCCAGTAGAGCCCGACAGAGCCCGACAGAGCCCGACAGAGCCCGACAGAGCCCGACAGAGCCCGACAGCGCCCGACAGGGCCCAGTAGAGCCCGACAGAGCCCGACAGAGCCCGACAGGGCCCGACAGAGCCCGACAGAGCCCGACAGGGCCCAGTAGAGCCCGACAGAGCCCGACAGGGCCCGACAGAGCCCGACAGAGCCCGACAGAGCCCGACAGGCCCAGTAGAGCCCGACAGAGCCCGACAGAGCCCGACAGAGCCCGACAGAGCCCGACAGGGCCCGACAGGGCCCAACAGAGCCCGACAGGGCCCAGTAGAGCCCGACAGAGCCCGACAGAGCCCGACAGAGCCCAGTAGAGCCCGACAGAGCCCGACAGAGCCCGACAGAGCCCAGTAGAGCCCGACAGAGCCGACAGGGCCCGACAGGGCCCGACAGGGCCCAGTAGAGCCCGACAGAGCCCGACAGAGCCCAGTAGAGCCCAGTAGAGCCCGACAGAGCCCGACAGAGCCCGACAGGGCCCGACAGAGCCCGACAGAGCCCGACAGGGCCCGACAGGGCCCGACAGAGCCCGACAGGGCCCGACAGGGCCAGACAGGGCCCGACAGGGCCCAGTAGAGCCCGAAAGAGCCCGACAGAGCCCAGTAGAGCCCAGTAGAGCCCGACAGGGCCCGACAGGGCCCGACAGGGCCCAGTAGAGCCCGACAGAGCCCGACAGAGCCTGACAGAGCCCGACAGGGCCCGACAGGGCCCGACAGAGCCCGACAGAGCCCGACAGGGCCCAGTAGAGCCCGACAGAGCCCGACAGAGCCCGACAGAGCCCGACAGGGCCCAGTAGAGCCCGACAGAGCCCGACAGAGCCCGACAGAGCCCGACAGGGCCCGACAGGGCCCGACAGAGCCCGACAGGGCCCGACAGGGCCCGACAGGGCCCGACAGAGCCCGACAGGGCCCGATAGAGCCCGACAGGGCCCGACAGAGCCCGACAGAGCCCGACAGGGCACGACAGAGCCCGACAGAGCCCGACAGAGCCCGACAGAGCCCGACAGGTCCCAGTAGAGCCCGACAGAGCCCAGTAGAGCCCAGTAGAGCCCGACAGAGCCCGACAGGGCCCGACAGGGCCAGACAGGGCCCGACAGGGCCCAGTAGAGCCCGAAAGAGCCCGACAGAGCCCAGTAGAGCCCAGTAGAGCCCGACAGGGCCCGACAGGGCCCGACAGGGCCCAGTAGAGCCCGACAGAGCCCGACAGAGCCTGACAGAGCCCGACAGGGCCCGACAGTGCCCGACAGAGCCCGACAGAGCCCGACAGGGCCCAGTAGAGCCCGACAGAGCCCGACAGAGCCCGACAGAGCCCGACAGGGCCCAGTAGAGCCCGACAGAGCCCGACAGAGCCCGACAGAGCCCGACAGGGCCCGACAGGCCCGACAGAGCCCGACAGGGCCCGACAGGGCCCAGTAGAGCCCGACAGAGCCCGACAGGGCCCGACAGAGCCCGACAGAGCCCGACAGAGCCCGACAGGGCCCGACAGAGCCCGACAGAGCCCGACAGAGCCCAGTAGAGCCCAGTAGAGCCCGACAGGGCCGACAGGGCCCGACAGGGCCCAGTAGAGCCCGACAGAGCCCGACAGAGCCCGACAGAACCCGTCAGAGCCCGACAGAGCCCGACAGAGCCCGACAGAGTCCGACAGGGCCCAGTAGAGCCCGACAGAGCCCGACAGAGCCCGACAGAGCCCGACAGGGCCCGACAGAGCCCGACAGAGCCCGACAGAGCCCGACAGGGCCCAGTAGAGCCCGACAGAGACGAGAGGGCCCGACAGAGCCCGACAGAGCCCGACAGAGCCCGACAGAGCCCGACAGGGCCCGACAGAGCCCGACAGAGCCCGACAGAACCCGACAGAACCCGACAGGGCCCAGTAGAGCCCGACAGAGCCCGACAGAGCCCGACAGGGCCCGACAGAGCCCGACAGAGACCGACAGAGCCCGACAGCGCCCGACAGGGCCCAGTAGAGCCCGACAGAGCCCGACAGAGCCCGACAGGGCCCGACAGAGCCCGACAGAGCCCGACAGAGCCCGACAGGGCCCGACAGGGCCCAGTAGAGCCCGACAGAGACCGACAGGGCCCGAGAGAGCCCGACAGAGCCCGACAGAGCCCGACAGGGCCCAGTAGAGCCCGACAGAGCCCGACAGAGCCCGACAGAGCCCGAAAGGGCCCGACAGAGCCCGACAGAGCCCGACAGGGCCCGACAGGGCCCGACAGAGCCCGACAGAGCCCGACAGGGCCCGATAGGGCCCGACAGAGCCCGACAGAGCCCGACAGGGCCCAGTAGAGCCCGACAGAGCCCGACAGAGCCCGACAGAGCCCGACAGAGCCCAGTAGAGCCCGACAGAGCCCGACAGAGCCCGACAGAGCCCGACAGGGCCCGACAGAGCCCGACAGAGCCCGACAGGGCCCGACAGAGCCCGACAGAGCCGCAGAGCCCAGTAGAGCCCGACAGAGCCCGACAGAGCCCGACAGAGCCCGACAGGGCCCGACAGGGCCCAGTAGAGCCCGACAGAGCCCGACAGAGCCCGACAGAGCCCGACAGGGCCCGACAGAGCCCAACAGAGCCCGACAGAGCCCGACAGGGCCCGACAGGGCCCAGTAGAGCCCGACAGAGCCCGACAGGGCCCGACAGAGCCCGACAGAGCCCGACAGAGCCGACAGGGCCCAGTAGAGCCCGACAGAGCGCGACAGAGCCCGACAGAGCCCGACAGGGCCCGACAGAGCCCGACAGAGCCCGACAGGGCCCAGTAGAGCCCGACAGAGCCCGACAGAGCCCGACAGAGCCCGTCAGAGCCGACAGAGCCCGACAGAGCCCGACAGAGTCCGACAGGGCCCAGAGGAGCCCGACAGAGCCCGACAGAGCCCGGCAGAGCCCGACAGGGCCCGACAGAGCCCGACAGAGCCCGACAGGGCCCAGTAGAGCCCGACAGAGCCGAGAGGGCCCGACAGAGCCCGACAGAGCCCGACAGAGCCCGACAGAGCCCGACAGGGCCCGACAGAGCCCGACAGAGCCCGACAGAGCCCGACAGGGCCCAGTAGAGCCCGACAGAGCCCGACAGAGCCCGACAGAACCCGACAGGCCCAGTAGAGCCCGACAGAGCCCGACAGAGCCCGACAGGGCCCAGTAGAGCCCGACAGAGCCCGACAGAGCCCGACAGAGCCCGACAGCGCCCGACAGGCCCAGTAGAGCCCGACAGAGCCCGACAGAGCCCGACAGGGCCCGACAGGGCCCAGTAGAGCCCGACAGAGCCCGACAGGGCCCGACAGGGCCCAGTAGAGCCCGACAGAGCCCGACAGGGCCCGACAGAGCCCGACAGAGCCCGACAGAGCCCGACAGGGCCCGACAGAGCCCGACAGAGCCCGACAGAGCCCGACAGAGCCCGACAGAGCCCGACAGGGCCCGACAGAGCCCGACAGGGCCCAGTAGAGCCCGACAGAGCCCGACAGAGCCCGACAGAGCCCGACAGGGCCCGACAGAGCCCGACAGAGCCCGACAGGGCCCGACAGGGCCCAGTAGAGCCCGACAGAGCCCGACAGAGCCCGACAGAACCCGTCAGAGCCCGACAGAGCCCGACAGAGCCCGACAGAGTCCGACAGGGCCCAGTAGAGCCCGACAGAGCCCGACAGAGCCCGACAGGGCCCGACAGAGCCCGACAGAGCCCGACAGGGCCCAGAAAAGCCGACAGAGCCGAGAGGGCCCGACAGAGCCCGACAGAGCCCGACAGAGCCCGACAGAGCCCGACAGGGCCTGAAAGAGCCCGACAGAGCCCGACAGAGCCCGACAGGGCCCAGTAGAGCCCGACAGAGCCCGACAGAGCCCGACAGAACCCGACAGGGCCCAGTAGAGCCCGACAGAGCCCGACAGAGCCCGACAGAGCCCGACAGAGCCCGACAGCGCCCGACAGGGCCCAGTAGAGCCCGACAGAGCCCGACAGAGCCCGACAGGGCCCGACAGAGCCCGACAGAGCCCGGCAGGGCCCAGTAGAGCCCGACAGAGCCCGACAGGCCCGACAGAGCCCGACAGAGCCCGACAGAGCCCGACAGGGCCCAGTAGAGCCCGACAGAGCCCGACAGAGCCCGACAGAGCCCGACAGAGCCCGACAGGGCCCGACAGGGCCCAACAGAGCCCGACAGGGCCCAGTAGAGCCCGACAGAGCCCGACAGAGCCCGACAGAGCCCAGTAGAGCCCGACAGAGCCCGACAGAGCCCGACAGAGCCCAGTAGAGCCCGACAGAGCCCGACAGGGCCCGACAGGGCCCGACAGGGCCCAGTAGAGCCCGACAGAGCCCGACAGAGCCCAGTAGAGCCCAGTAGAGCCCGACAGAGCCCGACAGAGCCCGACAGGGCCCGACAGAGCCCGACAGAGCCCGACAGGGCCCGACAGGGCCCGACAGAGCCCGACAGGGCCCGACAGGGCCAGACAGGGCCCGACAGGGCCCAGTAGAGCCCGAAAGAGCCCGACAGAGCCCAGTAGAGCCCAGTAGAGCCCGACAGGGCCCGACAGGGCCCGACAGGGCCCAGTAGAGCCCGACAGAGCCCGACAGAGCCTGACAGAGCCCGACAGGGCCCGACAGGGCCCGACAGAGCCCGACAGAGCCCGACAGGGCCCAGTAGAGCCCGCGACAGAGCCCGACAGAGCCCGACAGGAGCCCGACAGGGCCCAGTAGAGCCCGACAGAGCCCGACAGAGCCCGACAGAGCCCGACAGGGCCCGACAGGGCCCGACAGAGCCCGACAGGGCCCGACAGGGCCCGACAGGGCCCGACAGAGCCCGACAGGGCCCGATAGAGCCCGACAGGGCCCGACAGAGCCCGACAGAGCCCGACAGGGCACGACAGAGCCCGACAGAGCCCGACAGAGCCCGACAGAGCCCGACAGAGCCCGACAGGTCCCAGTAGAGCCCGACAGAGCCCAGTAGAGCCCAGTAGAGCCCGACAGAGCCCGACAGGGCCCGACAGGGCCAGACAGGGCCCGACAGGGCCCAGTAGAGCCCGAAAGAGCCCGACAGAGCCCAGTAGAGCCCAGTAGAGCCCGACAGGGCCCGACAGGGCCCGACAGGGCCCAGTAGAGCCCGACAGAGGCCCGACAGAGCCTGACAGAGCCCGACAGGGCCCGACAGGGCCCGACAGAGCCCGACAGAGCCCGACAGGGCCCAGTAGAGCCCGACAGAGCCCGACAGAGCCCGACAGAGCCCGACAGGGCCCAGTAGAGCCCGACAGAGCCCGACAGAGCCCGACAGAGCCCGACAGGGCCCGACAGGGCCCGACAGAGCCCGACAGGGCCCGACAGGGCCCAGTAGAGCCCGACAGAGCCCGACAGGGCCCGACAGAGCCCGACAGAGCCCGACAGAGCCCGACAGGGCCCGACAGAGCCCGACAGAGCCCGACAGAGCCCAGTAGAGCCCAGTAGAGCCCGACAGGGCCCGACAGGGCCCGACAGGGCCCAGTAGAGCCCGACAGAGCCCGACAGAGCCTGACAGAGCCCGACAGGGCCCGACAGGGCCCGACAGAGCCCGACAGAGCCCGACAGGGCCCAGTAGAGCCCGACAGAGCCCGACAGAGCCCGACAGAGCCCGACAGGGCCCAGTAGAGCCCGACAGAGCCCGACAGAGCCCGACAGAGCCCGACAGGGCCCGACAGGGCCCGACAGAGCCCGACAGGGCCCGACAGGGCCCGACAGGGCCCGACAGAGCCCGACAGGGCCCGACAGGGCCCGACAGAGCCCGACAGGGCCCGACAGGGCCCGACAGGGCCCAGTAGAGCCCGAAAGAGCCCGACAGAGCCCAGTAGAGCCCAGTAGAGCCCGACAGGGCCCGACAGGGCCCGACAGGGCCCAGTAGAGCCCGACAGAGCCCGACAGAGCCCGACAGAGCCCGACAGGGCCCGACAGGGCCCGACAGAGCCCGACAGGGCCCGACAGGGCCAGACAGGGCCCGACAGGGCCCAGTAGAGCCCGAAAGAGCCCGACAGAGCCCAGTAGAGCCCAGTAGAGCCCGACAGGGCCCGACAGGGCCCGACAGGGCCCAGTAGAGCCCGACAGAGCCCGACAGAGCCTGACAGAGCCCGACAGGGCCCGACAGGGCCCGACAGAGCCCGACAGAGCCCGACAGGGCCCGACAGAGCCCGACAGAGCCCGACAGAGCCCGACAGCGCCCGACAGGGCCCAGTAGAGCCCGACAGAGCCCGACAGAGCCCGACAGGGCCCGACAGAGCCCGACAGAGCCCGACAGTGCCCAGTAGAGCCCGACAGAGCCCGACAGGGCCCGACAGAGCCCGACAGAGCCCGACAGAGCCCGACAGAGCCCGACAGGGCCCAGTAGAGCCCGACAGAGCCCGACAGAGCCCGACAGAGCCCGACAGGGCCCGACAGAGCCCGACAGAGCCCGACAGGGCCCGACAGGGCCCGACAGAGCCCGACACGGCCCGACAGAGCCCGACAGAGCCCGACAGGGCCCGACAGGGCCCGACAGAGCCCGACAGAGCCCGACAGGGCCCAGTAGAGCCCGACAGAGCCCGACAGAGCCCGACAGAGCCCAGTAGAGCCCGACAGAGCCCGACAGAGCCCGACAGAGCCCGACAGGGCCCGACAGAGCCCGACAGGGCCCGACAGGGCCCGACAGAGCCCGACAGGGCCCAGTAGAGCCCGACAGAGCCCGACAGAGCCCGACAGAGCCCGACAGAGCCCGACAGGGCCCAGTAGAGCCCGACAGAGCCCGACAGAGCCCGACAGAGCCCGACAGAGCCCGACAGGGCCCGACAGAGCCCGACAGAGCCCGACAGGGCCCGACAGGGCCCGACAGAGCCCGACACGGCCCGACAGAGCCCGACAGAGCCCGACAGGGCCCGACAGGGCCCGACAGAGCCCGACAGAGCCCGACAGGGCCCAGTAGAGCCCGACAGAGCCCGACAGAGCCCGACAGAGCCCAGTAGAGCCCGACAGAGCCCGACAGAGCCCGACAGGGCCCGACAGGGCCAGACAGGGCCCGACAGGGCCCAGTAGAGCCCGAAAGAGCCCGACAGAGCCCAGTAGAGCCCAGTAGAGCCCGACAGGGCCCGACAGGGCCCAGTAGAGCCCGACAGAGCCCGACAGAGCCTGACAGAGCCCGACAGGGCCCGACAGGGCCCGACAGAGCCCGACAGAGCCCGACAGGGCCCAGTAGAGCCCGACAGAGCCCGACAGAGCCCGACAGAGCCCGACAGGGCCCAGTAGAGCCCGACAGAGCCCGACAGAGCCCGACAGAGCCCGACAGGGCCCGACAGGGCCCGACAGAGCCCGACAGGGCCCGACAGGGCCCGACAGGGCCCGACAGAGCCCGACAGGGCCCGATAGAGCCCGACAGGGCCCGACAGAGCCCGACAGAGCCCGACAGGGCACGACAGAGCCCGACAGGGCCCGACAGAGCCCGACAGAGCCCGACAGGGCCCGACAGGTCCCAGTAGAGCCCGACAGAGCCCAGTAGAGCCCAGTAGAGCCCGACAGAGCCCGACAGAGCCCGACAGGGCCCGACAGGGCCCGACAGAGCCCGACAGAGCCCAACAGAGCCCGACTGGGCCCGACAGAGCCCGACAGAGCCCGACAGGGCCCAGTAGAGCCCGACAGAGCCCGACAGAGCCCGACAGAGCCCGACAGAGCCCGACAGAGCCCAGTAGAGCCCGACAGAGCCCGAGAGAGCCCGACAGAGCCCGACAGAGCCCGACAGGGCCCGACAGAGCCCGACAGAGCCCGACAGGGCCCGAAAGGGCCCAGTAGAGCCCGACAGAGCCCGACAGAGCCCGACAGGGCCCGACAGGGCCCGACAGGGCCCGACAGAGCCCAGTAGAGCCCGACAGAGCCCAGTAGAGCCCGACAGAGCCCGACAGAGGCCGACAGAGCCCGACAGAGCCCGACAGGGCCCGACAGGGCCCAGTAGAGCCCGACAGAGCCCGACAGAGCCCGACAGAGCCCGACAGGGCCCGACAGAGCCCGACAGAGCCCGACAGGGCCCGACAGGGCCCAGTAGAGCCCGACAGAGCCCGACAGAACCCGTCAGAGCCCGACAGAGCCCGACAGAGCCCGACAGAGTCCGACAGGGCCCAGTAGAGCCCGACAGAGCCCGACAGAGCCCGACAGAGCCCGACAGGGCCCGACAGAGCCCGACAGAACCCGTCAGAGCCCGACAGAGCCCGACAGAGCCCGACAGAGTCCGACAGGGCCCAGTAGAGCCCGACAGAGCCCGACAGAGCCCGACAGAGCCCGACAGGGCCCGACAGAGCCCGACAGAGCCCGACAGGGCCCGACAGGGCCCAGTAGAGCCCGACAGAGCCGAGAGGGCCCGACAGAGCCCGACAGAGCCCGACAGAGCCCGACAGAGCCCGACAGGGCCCGACAGAGCCCGACAGAGCCCGACAGAGCCCGACAGAACCCGACAGGGCCCAGTAGAGCCCGACAGAGCCCGACAGAGCCCGACAGGGCCCGACAGGGCCCGACAGGGCCCGACAGGGCCCGACAGAGCCCGACAGGGCCCGATAGAGCCCGACAGGGCCCGACAGAGCCCGACAGAGCCCGACAGGGCACGACAGAGCCCGACAGAGCCCGACAGAGCCCGACAGAGCCCGACAGAGCCCGACAGGTCCCAGTAGAGCCCGACAGAGCCCAGTAGAGCCCAGTAGAGCCCGACAGAGCCCGACAGGGCCCGACAGGGCCAGACAGGGCCCGACAGGGCCCAGTAGAGCCCGAAAGAGCCCGACAGAGCCCAGTAGAGCCCAGTAGAGCCCGACAGGGCCCGACAGGGCCCGACAGGGCCCAGTAGAGCCCGACAGAGCCCGACAGAGCCTGACAGAGCCCGACAGGGCCCGACAGGGCCCGACAGAGCCCGACAGAGCCCGACAGGGCCCAGTAGAGCCCGACAGAGCCCGACAGAGCCCGACAGAGCCCGACAGGGCCCAGTAGAGCCCGACAGAGCCCGACAGAGCCCGACAGAGCCCGACAGGGCCCGACAGGGCCCGACAGAGCCCGACAGGGCCCGACAGGGCCCAGTAGAGCCCGACAGAGCCCGACAGGGCCCGACAGAGCCCGACAGAGCCCGACAGAGCCCGACAGGGCCCGACAGAGCCCGACAGAGCCCGACAGAGCCCAGTAGAGCCCAGTAGAGCCCGACAGGGCCCGACAGGGCCCGACAGGGCCCAGTAGAGCCCGACAGAGCCCGACAGAGCCTGACAGAGCCCGACAGGGCCCGACAGGGCCCGACAGAGCCCGACAGAGCCCGACAGGGCCCAGTAGAGCCCGACAGAGCCCGACAGAGCCCGACAGAGCCCGACAGGGCCCAGTAGAGCCCGACAGAGCCCGACAGAGCCCGACAGAGCCCGACAGGGCCCGACAGGGCCCGACAGAGCCCGACAGGGCCCGACAGGGCCCGACAGGGCCCGACAGAGCCCGACAGGGCCCGACAGGGCCCGACAGAGCCCGACAGGGCCCGACAGGGCCCGACAGGGCCCAGTAGAGCCCGAAAGAGCCCGACAGAGCCCAGTAGAGCCCAGTAGAGCCCGACAGGGCCCGACAGGGCCCGACAGGGCCCAGTAGAGCCCGACAGAGCCCGACAGAGCCCGACAGAGCCCGACAGGGCCCGACAGGGCCCGACAGAGCCCGACAGGGCCCGACAGGGCCAGACAGGGCCCGACAGGGCCCAGTAGAGCCCGAAAGAGCCCGACAGAGCCCAGTAGAGCCCAGTAGAGCCCGACAGGGCCCGACAGGGCCCGACAGGGCCCAGTAGAGCCCGACAGAGCCCGACAGAGCCTGACAGAGCCCGACAGGGCCCGACAGGGCCCGACAGAGCCCGACAGAGCCCGACAGGGCCCGACAGAGCCCGACAGAGCCCGACAGAGCCCGACAGCGCCCGACAGGGCCCAGTAGAGCCCGACAGAGCCCGACAGAGCCCGACAGGGCCCGACAGAGCCCGACAGAGCCCGACAGTGCCCAGTAGAGCCCGACAGAGCCCGACAGGGCCCGACAGAGCCCGACAGAGCCCGACAGAGCCCGACAGAGCCCGACAGGGCCCAGTAGAGCCCGACAGAGCCCGACAGAGCCCGACAGAGCCCGACAGGGCCCGACAGAGCCCGACAGAGCCCGACAGGGCCCGACAGGGCCCGACAGAGCCCGACACGGCCCGACAGAGCCCGACAGAGCCCGACAGGGCCCGACAGGGCCCGACAGAGCCCGACAGAGCCCGACAGGGCCCAGTAGAGCCCGACAGAGCCCGACAGAGCCCGACAGAGCCCAGTAGAGCCCGACAGAGCCCGACAGAGCCCGACAGAGCCCGACAGGGCCCGACAGAGCCCGACAGGGCCCGACAGGGCCCGACAGAGCCCGACAGGGCCCAGTAGAGCCCGACAGAGCCCGACAGAGCCCGACAGAGCCCGACAGAGCCCGACAGGGCCCAGTAGAGCCCGACAGAGCCCGACAGAGCCCGACAGAGCCCGACAGGGCCCGACAGGGCCCGACAGAGCCCGACACGGCCCGACAGAGCCCGACAGAGCCCGACAGGGCCCGACAGGGCCCGACAGAGCCCGACAGAGCCCGACAGGGCCCAGTAGAGCCCGACAGAGCCCGACAGAGCCCGACAGAGCCCAGTAGAGCCCGACAGAGCCCGACAGAGCCCGACAGGGCCCGACAGGGCCAGACAGGGCCCGACAGGGCCCAGTAGAGCCCGAAAGAGCCCGACAGAGCCCAGTAGAGCCCAGTAGAGCCCGACAGGGCCCGACAGGGCCCAGTAGAGCCCGACAGAGCCCGACAGAGCCTGACAGAGCCCGACAGGGCCCGACAGGGCCCGACAGAGCCCGACAGAGCCCGACAGGGCCCAGTAGAGCCCGACAGAGCCCGACAGAGCCCGACAGAGCCCGACAGGGCCCAGTAGAGCCCGACAGAGCCCGACAGAGCCCGACAGAGCCCGACAGGGCCCGACAGGGCCCGACAGAGCCCGACAGGGCCCGACAGGGCCCGACAGGGCCCGACAGAGCCCGACAGGGCCCGATAGAGCCCGACAGGGCCCGACAGAGCCCGACAGAGCCCGACAGGGCACGACAGAGCCCGACAGGGCCCGACAGAGCCCGACAGAGCCCGACAGGGCCCGACAGGTCCCAGTAGAGCCCGACAGAGCCCAGTAGAGCCCAGTAGAGCCCGACAGAGCCCGACAGAGCCCGACAGGGCCCGACAGGGCCCGACAGAGCCCGACAGAGCCCAACAGAGCCCGACTGGGCCCGACAGAGCCCGACAGAGCCCGACAGGGCCCAGTAGAGCCCGACAGAGCCCGACAGAGCCCGACAGAGCCCGACAGAGCCCGACAGAGCCCAGTAGAGCCCGACAGAGCCCGAGAGAGCCCGACAGAGCCCGACAGAGCCCGACAGGGCCCGACAGAGCCCGACAGAGCCCGACAGGGCCCGAAAGGGCCCAGTAGAGCCCGACAGAGCCCGACAGAGCCCGACAGGGCCCGACAGGGCCCGACAGGGCCCGACAGAGCCCAGTAGAGCCCGACAGAGCCCAGTAGAGCCCGACAGAGCCCGACAGAGGCCGACAGAGCCCGACAGAGCCCGACAGGGCCCGACAGGGCCCAGTAGAGCCCGACAGAGCCCGACAGAGCCCGACAGAGCCCGACAGGGCCCGACAGAGCCCGACAGAGCCCGACAGGGCCCGACAGGGCCCAGTAGAGCCCGACAGAGCCCGACAGAACCCGTCAGAGCCCGACAGAGCCCGACAGAGCCCGACAGAGTCCGACAGGGCCCAGTAGAGCCCGACAGAGCCCGACAGAGCCCGACAGAGCCCGACAGGGCCCGACAGAGCCCGACAGAACCCGTCAGAGCCCGACAGAGCCCGACAGAGCCCGACAGAGTCCGACAGGGCCCAGTAGAGCCCGACAGAGCCCGACAGAGCCCGACAGAGCCCGACAGGGCCCGACAGAGCCCGACAGAGCCCGACAGGGCCCGACAGGGCCCAGTAGAGCCCGACAGAGCCGAGAGGGCCCGACAGAGCCCGACAGAGCCCGACAGAGCCCGACAGAGCCCGACAGGGCCCGACAGAGCCCGACAGAGCCCGACAGAGCCCGACAGAACCCGACAGGGCCCAGTAGAGCCCGACAGAGCCCGACAGAGCCCGACAGGGCCCGACAGAGCCCGACAGAGACCGACAGAGCCCGACAGCGCCCGACAGGGCCCAGTAGAGCCCGACAGAGCCCGACAGAGCCCGACAGGGCCCGACAGAGCCCGACAGAGCCCGACAGAGCCCGACAGGGCCCGACAGGGCCCAGTAGAGCCCGACAGAGACCGACAGGGCCCGAGAGAGCCCGACAGAGCCCGACAGAGCCCGACAGGGCCCAGTAGAGCCCGACAGAGCCCGACAGAGCCCGACAGAGCCCGACAGGGCCCTACAGAGCCCGACAGAGCCCGACAGGGCCCGACAGGGCCCGACACAGCCCGACAGAGCCCGACAGGGCCCGATAGGGCCCGACAGAGCCCGACAGAGCCCGACAGGGCCCAGTAGAGCCCGACAGAGCCCGACAGAGCCCGACAGAGCCCGACAGAGCCCAGTAGAGCCCGACAGAGCCCGACAGAGCCCGACAGAGCCCGACAGGGCCCGACAGAGCCCGACAGAGCCCGACAGGGCCCGACAGAGCCCGACAGAGCCCGACAGAGCCCAGTAGAGCCCGACAGAGCCCGACAGAGCCCGACAGAGCCCGACAGGGCCCGACAGGGCCCAGTAGAGCCCGACAGAGCCCGACAGAGCCCGACAGAGCCCGACAGGGCCCGACAGAGCCCAACAGAGCCCGACAGAGCCCGACAGGGCCCGACAGGGCCCAGTAGAGCCCGACAGAGCCCGACAGGGCCCGACAGAGCCCGACAGAGCCCGACAGAGCCCGACAGAGCCCGACAGGGCCCAGTAGAGCCCGACAGAGCCCGACAGAGCCCGACAGAGCCCGACAGGGCCCGACAGAGCCCGACAGAGCCCGACAGGGCCCAGTAGAGCCCGACAGAGCCCGACAGAGCCCGACAGAGCCCGTCAGAGCCCGACAGAGCCCGACAGAGCCCGACAGAGTCCGACAGGGCCCAGAGGAGCCCGACAGAGCCCGACAGAGCCCGACAGAGCCCGACAGGGCCCGACAGAGCCCGACAGAGCCCGACAGGGCCCGACAGGGCCCAGTAGAGCCCGACAGAGCCGAGAGGGCCCGACAGAGCCCGACAGAGCCCGACAGAGCCCGACAGAGCCCGACAGGGCCCGACAGAGCCCGACAGAGCCCGACAGAGCCCGACAGGGCCCAGTAGAGCCCGACAGAGCCCGACAGAGCCCGACAGAACCCGACAGGGCCCAGTAGAGCCCGACAGAGCCCGACAGAGCCCGACAGGGCCCAGTAGAGCCCGACAGAGCCCGACAGAGCCCGACAGAGCCCGACAGCGCCCGACAGGGCCCAGTAGAGCCCGACAGAGCCCGACAGAGCCCGACAGGGCCCGACAGAGCCCAACAGAGCCCGACAGAGCCCGACAGGGCCCGACAGGGCCCAGTAGAGCCCGACAGAGCCCGACAGGGCCCGACAGAGCCCGACAGAGCCCGACAGAGCCCGACAGGGCCCAGTAGAGCCCGACAGAGCCCGACAGAGCCCGACAGAGCCCGACAGAGCCCGACAGGGCCCGACAGAGCCCGACAGAGCCCGACAGGGCCCAGTAGAGCCCGACAGAGCCCGACAGAGCCCGACAGATCCCGACAGGGCCCGACAGAGCCCGACAGAGCCCGACAGGGCCCGACAGGGCCCAGTAGAGCCCGACAGAGCCCGACAGAGCCCGACAGAACCCGTCAGAGCCCGACAGAGCCCGACAGAGCCCGACAGAGTCCGACAGGGCCCAGTAGAGCCCGACAGAGCCCGACAGAGCCCGACAGAGCCCGACAGGGCCCGACAGAGCCCGACAGAGCCCGACAGGGCCCAGTAGAGCCCGACAGAGCCGAGAGGGCCCGACAGAGCCCGACAGAGCCCGACAGAGCCCGACAGAGCCCGACAGGGCCTGAAAGAGCCCGACAGAGCCCGACAGAGCCCGACAGGGCCCAGTAGAGCCCGACAGAGCCCGACAGAGCCCGACAGAACCCGACAGGGCCCAGTAGAGCCCGACAGAGCCCGACAGAGCCCGACAGAGCCCGACAGGGCCCGACAGAGCCCGACAGAGCCCGACAGAGCCCGACAGCGCCCGACAGGGCCCAGTAGAGCCCGACAGAGCCCGACAGAGCCCGACAGGGCCCGACAGAGCCCGACAGAGCCCGACAGGGCCCAGTAGAGCCCGACAGAGCCCGACAGGGCCCGACAGAGCCCGACAGAGCCCGACAGAGCCCGACAGGGCCCAGTAGAGCCCGACAGAGCCCGACAGAGCCCGACAGAGCCCGACAGAGCCCGACAGGGCCCGACAGAGCCCGACAGAGCCCGACACGGCCCGACAGAGCCCGACAGAGCCCGACAGGGCCCGACAGGGCCCGACAGAGCCCGACAGAGCCCGACAGGGCCCAGTAGAGCCCGACAGAGCCCGACAGAGCCCGACAGAGCCCAGTAGAGCCCGACAGAGCCCGACAGAGCCCGACAGAGCCCGACAGGGCCCGACAGAGCCCGACAGGGCCCGACAGGGCCCAACAGAGCCCGACAGGGCCCAGTAGAGCCCGACAGAGCCCGACAGAGCCCGACAGAGCCCAGTAGAGCCCGACAGAGCCCGACAGAGCCCGACAGAGCCCAGTAGAGCCCGACAGAGCCCGACAGGGCCCGACAGGGCCCGACAGGGCCCAGTAGAGCCCGACAGAGCCCGACAGAGCCCAGTAGAGCCCAGTAGAGCCCGACAGAGCCCGACAGAGCCCGACAGGGCCCGACAGAGCCCGACAGAGCCCGACAGGGCCCGACAGGGCCCGACAGAGCCCGACAGGGCCCGACAGGGCCAGCCAGGGCCCGACAGGGCCCAGTAGAGCCCGAAAGAGCCCGACAGAGCCCAGTAGAGCCCAGTAGAGCCCGACAGGGCCCGACAGGGCCCGACAGGGCCCAGTAGAGCCCGACAGAGCCCGACAGAGCCTGACAGAGCCCGACAGGGCCCGACAGGGCCCGACAGAGCCCGACAGAGCCCGACAGGGCCCAGTAGAGCCCGACAGAGCCCGACAGAGCCCGACAGAGCCCGACAGGGCCCAGTAGAGCCCGACAGAGCCCGACAGAGCCCGACAGAGCCCGACAGGGCCCGACAGGGCCCGACAGAGCCCGACAGGGCCCGACAGGGCCCGACAGGGCCCGACAGGGCCCGACAGGGCCCGATAGAGCCCGACAGGGCCCGACAGAGCCCGACAGAGCCCGACAGGGCACGACAGAGCCCGACAGAGCCCGACAGAGCCCGACAGAGCCCGACAGGGCCCGACAGGTCCCAGTAGAGCCCGACAGAGCCCAGTAGAGCCCAGTAGAGCCCGACAGAGCCCGACAGAGCCCGACAGGGCCCGACAGGGCCCGACAGAGCCCGACAGAGCCCAACAGAGCCCGACTGGGCCCGACAGAGCCCGACAGAGCCCGACAGGGCCCAGTAGAGCCCGACAGAGCCCGACAGAGCCCGACAGAGCCCGACAGAGCCCGACAGAGCCCAGTAGAGCCCGACAGAGCCCGAGAGAGCCCGACAGAGCCCGACAGAGCCCGACAGGGCCCGACAGAGCCCGACAGAGCCCGACAGGGCCCGACAGAGCCCGACAGAGCCCGACAGGGCCCGACAGGGCCCAGTAGAGCCCGACAGAGCCCGACAGAGCCCGACAGGGCCCGACAGGGCCCGACAGGGCCCGACAGAGCCCAGTAGAGCCCGACAGAGCCCGACAGAGGCCGACAGAGCCCGACAGAGCCCGACAGGGCCCGACAGGGCCCAGTAGAGCCCGACAGAGCCCGACAGAGCCCGACAGAGCCCGACAGGGCCCGACAGAGCCCGACAGAGCCCGACAGGGCCCGACAGGGCCCAGTAGAGCCCGACAGAGCCCGACAGAACCCGTCAGAGCCCGACAGAGCCCGACAGAGCCCGACAGAGTCCGACAGGGCCCAGTAGAGCCCGACAGAGCCCGACAGAGCCCGACAGAGCCCGACAGGGCCCGACAGAGCCCGACAGAACCCGACAGGGCCCAGTAGAGCCCGACAGAGCCCGACAGAGCCCGACAGGGCCCAGTAGAGCCCGACAGAGCCCGACAGAGCCCGACAGAGCCCGACAGGGCCCGACAGAGCCCGACAGAGCCCGACAGAGCCGACAGGGCCCAGTAGAGCCCGACAGAGCCGAGAGGGCCCGACAGAGCCCGACAGAGCCCGACAGAGCCCGACAGAGCCCGACAGGGCCCGACAGAGCCCGACAGAGCCCGACAGAACCCGACAGGGCCCAGTAGAGCCCGACAGAGCCCGACAGAGCCCGACAGGGCCCGACAGAGCCCGACAGAGACCGACAGAGCCCGACAGCGCCCGACAGGGCCCAGTAGAGCCCGACAGAGCCCGACAGAGCCCGACAGGGCCCGACAGAGCCCGACAGAGCCCGACAGAGCCCGACAGGGCCCGACAGGGCCCAGTAGAGCCCGACAGAGACCGACAGGGCCCGACAGAGCCCGACAGAGCCCGACAGAGCCCGACAGGGCCCAGTAGAGCCCGACAGAGCCCGACAGAGCCCGACAGAGCCCGACAGAGCCCGACAGGGCCCGACAGAGCCCGACAGAGCCCGACAGGGCCCGACAGAGCCCGACAGAGCCCGACAGGGCCCGATAGGGCCCGACAGAGCCCGACAGAGCCCGACAGGGCCCAGTAGAGCCCGACAGAGCCCGACAGAGCCCGACAGAGCCCGACAGAGCCCAGTAGAGCCCGACAGAGCCCGACAGAGCCCGACAGAGCCCGACAGGGCCCGACAGAGCCCGACAGGGCCCGACAGGGCCCGACAGAGCCCGACAGAGCCCGACAGGGCCCGACAGAGCCCGACAGGGCCCAGTAGAGCCCGACAGAGCCGACAGAGCCCGACAGAGCCCGACAGAGCCCAGTAGAGCCCGACAGAGCCCGACAGAGCCCGACAGAGCCCGACAGGGCCCGACAGAGCCCGACAGAGCCCGACAGGGCCCGACAGGGCTCAGTAGAGCCCGACAGAGCCCGACAGAGCCCGACAGAACCCGTCAGAGCCCGACAGAGCCCGACAGAGCCCGACAGAGTCCGACAGGGCCCAGAGGAGCCCGACAGAGCCCGACAGAGCCCGACAGAGCCCGACAGGGCCCGACAGAGCCCGACAGAGCCCGACAGGGCCCGACAGGGCCCAGTAGAGCCCGACAGAGCCGAGAGGGCCCGACAGAGCCCGACAGAGCCCGACAGAGCCCGACAGAGCCCGACAGGGCCCGACAGAGCCCGACAGAGCCCGACAGAGCCCGACAGGGCCCAGTAGAGCCGGACAGAGCCCGACAGAGCCCGACAGAACCCGACAGGGCCCAGTAGAGCCCGACAGAGCCCGACAGAGCCCGACAGAGCCCGACAGGGCCCGACAGAGCCCGACAGGGCCCGACAGGTCCCAGTAGAGCCCGACAGAGCCCAGTAGAGCCCGACAGAGCCCGACAGAGCCCGACAGGGCCCGACAGAGCCCAACAGAGCCCGACAGAGCCCGACAGGGCCCGACAGGGCCCAGTAGAGCCCGACAGAGCCCGAGAGAGCCCGACAGAGCCCGACAGAGCCCGACAGAGCCCAACAGAGCCCGACTGGGCCCGACAGAGCCCGACAGAGCCCGACAGGGCCCAGTAGAGCCCGACAGAGCCCGACAGAGCCCGACAGAGCCCGACAGAGCCCGACAGAGCCCAGTAGAGCCCGACAGAGCCCGAGAGAGCCCGACAGAGCCCGACAGAGCCCGACAGGGCCCGACAGAGCCCGACAGAGCCCGACAGGGCCCGACAGAGCCCGACAGAGCCCGACAGGGCCCGACAGGGCCCAGTAGAGCCCGACAGAGCCCGACAGAGCCCGACAGGGCCCGACAGGGCCCGACAGGGCCCGACAGAGCCCAGTAGAGCCCGACAGAGCCCAGTAGAGCCCGACAGAGCCCGACAGAGGCCGACAGAGCCCGACAGAGCCCGACAGGGCCCGACAGGGCCCAGTAGAGCCCGACAGAGCCCGACAGAGCCCGACAGAGCCCGACAGGGCCCGACAGAGCCCGACAGAGCCCGACAGGGCCCGACAGGGCCCAGTAGAGCCCGACAGAGCCCGACAGAACCCGTCAGAGCCCGACAGAGCCCGACAGAGCCCGACAGAGTCCGACAGGGCCCAGTAGAGCCCGACAGAGCCCGACAGAGCCCGACAGAGCCCGACAGGGCCCGACAGAGCCCGACAGAACCCGTCAGAGCCCGACAGAGCCCGACAGAGCCCGACAGAGTCCGACAGGGCCCAGTAGAGCCCGACAGAGCCCGACAGAGCCCGACAGAGCCCGACAGGGCCCGACAGAGCCCGACAGAGCCCGACAGAGCCCGACAGGGCCCAGTAGAGCCCGACAGAGCCGAGAGGGCCCGACAGAGCCCGACAGAGCCCGACAGAGCCCGACAGAGCCCGACAGGGCCCGACAGAGCCCGACAGAGCCCGACAGAGCCCGACAGAACCCGACAGGGCCCAGTAGAGCCCGACAGAGCCCGACAGAGCCCGACAGGGCCCGACAGAGCCCGACAGAGACCGACAGAGCCCGACAGCGCCCGACAGGGCCCAGTAGAGCCCGACAGAGCCCGACAGAGCCCGACAGGGCCCGACAGAGCCCGACAGAGCCCGACAGAGCCCGACAGGGCCCGACAGGGCCCAGTAGAGCCCGACAGAGACCGACAGGGCCCGAGAGAGCCCGACAGAGCCCGACAGAGCCCGACAGGGCCCAGTAGAGCCCGACAGAGCCCGACAGAGCCCGACAGAGCCCGACAGGGCCCGACAGAGCCCGACAGAGCCCGACAGGGCCCGACAGGGCCCGACAGAGCCCGACAGAGCCCGACAGGGCCCGATAGGGCCCGACAGAGCCCGACAGAGCCCGACAGGGCCCAGTAGAGCCGGACAGAGCCCGACAGAGCCCGACAGAGCCCGACAGAGCCCAGTAGAGCCCGACAGAGCCCGACAGAGCCCGACAGAGCCCGACAGGGCCCGACAGAGCCCGACAGAGCCCGACAGGGCCCGACAGAGCCCGACAGAGCCCGACAGAGCCCAGTAGAGCCCGACAGAGCCCGACAGAGCCCGACAGAGCCCGACAGGGCCCGACAGGGCCCAGTAGAGCCCGACAGAGCCCGACAGAGCCCGACAGAGCGCGACAGGGCCCGACAGAGCCCAACAGAGCCCGACAGAGCCCGACAGGGCCCGACAGGGCCCAGTAGAGCCCGACAGAGCCCGACAGGGCCCGACAGAGCCCGACAGAGCCCGACAGAGCCCGACAGAGCCCGACAGGGCCCAGTAGAGCCCGACAGAGCCCGACAGAGCCCGACAGAGCCCGACAGGGCCCGACAGAGCCCGACAGAGCCCGACAGGGCCCAGTAGAGCCCGACAGAGCCCGACAGAGCCCGACAGAGCCCGTCAGAGCCCGACAGAGCCCGACAGAGCCCGACAGAGTCCGACAGGGCCCAGAGGAGCCCGACAGAGCCCGACAGAGCCCGACAGAGCCCGACAGGGCCCGACAGAGCCCGACAGAGCCCGACAGGGCCCGACAGGGCCCAGTAGAGCCCGACAGAGCCGAGAGGGCCCGACAGAGCCCGACAGAGCCCGACAGAGCCCGACAGAGCCCGACAGGGCCCGACAGAGCCCGACAGAGCCCGACAGAGCCCGACAGGGCCCAGTAGAGCCCGACAGAGCCCGACAGAGCCCGACAGAACCCGACAGGGCCCAGTAGAGCCCGACAGAGCCCGACAGAGCCCGACAGGGCCCAGTAGAGCCCGACAGAGCCCGACAGAGCCCGACAGAGCCCGACAGCGCCCGACAGGGCCCAGTAGAGCCCGACAGAGCCCGACAGAGCCCGACAGGGCCCGACAGAGCCCAACAGAGCCCGACAGAGCCCGACAGGGCCCGACAGGGCCCAGTAGAGCCCGACAGAGCCCGACAGGGCCCGACAGAGCCCGACAGAGCCCGACAGAGCCCGACAGGGCCCAGTAGAGCCCGACAGAGCCCGACAGAGCCCGACAGAGCCCGACAGGGCCCGACAGAGCCCGACAGAGCCCGACAGGGCCCAGTAGAGCCCGACAGAGCCCGACAGAGCCCGACAGAGCCCGACAGGGCCCGACAGAGCCCGACAGAGCCCGACAGGGCCCGACAGGGCCCAGTAGAGCCCGACAGAGCCCGACAGAGCCCGACAGAACCCGTCAGAGCCCGACAGAGCCCGACAGAGCCCGACAGAGTCCGACAGGGCCCAGTAGAGCCCGACAGAGCCCGACAGAGCCCGACAGAGCCCGACAGGGCCCGACAGAGCCCGACAGAGCCCGACAGGGCCCAGTAGAGCCCGACAGAGCCGAGAGGGCCCGACAGAGCCCGACAGAGCCCGACAGAGCCCGACAGAGCCCGACAGGGCCTGAAAGAGCCCGACAGAGCCCGACAGAGCCCGACAGGGCCCAGTAGAGCCCGACAGAGCCCGACAGAGCCCGACAGAACCCGACAGGGCCCAGTAGAGCCCGACAGAGCCCGACAGAGCCCGACAGAGCCCGACAGGGCCCGACAGAGCCCGACAGAGCCCGACAGAGCCCAACAGCGCCCGACAGGGCCCAGTAGAGCCCGACAGAGCCCGACAGAGCCCGACAGGGCCCGACAGAGCCCGACAGAGCCCGACAGGGCCCAGTAGAGCCCGACAGAGCCCGACAGGGCCCGACAGAGCCCGACAGAGCCCGACAGAGCCCGACAGGGCCCAGTAGAGCCCGACAGAGCCCGACAGAGCCCGACAGAGCCCGACAGAGCCCGACAGGGCCCGACAGAGCCCGACAGAGCCCGACACGGCCCGACAGAGCCCGACAGAGCCCGACAGGGCCCGACAGGGCCCGACAGAGCCCGACAGAGCCCGACAGGGCCCAGTAGAGCCCGACAGAGCCCGACAGAGCCCGACAGAGCCCAGTAGAGCCCGACAGAGCCCGACAGAGCCCGACAGAGCCCGACAGGGCCCGACAGAGACCGACAGGGCCCGACAGGGCCCAACAGAGCCCGACAGGGCCCAGTAGAGCCCGACAGAGCCCGACAGAGCCCGACAGAGCCCAGTAGAGCCCGACAGAGCCCGACAGAGCCCGACAGAGCCCAGTAGAGCCCGACAGAGCCCGACAGGGCCCGACAGGGCCCGACAGGGCCCAGTAGAGCCCGACAGAGCCCGACAGAGCCCAGTAGAGCCCAGTAGAGCCCGACAGAGCCCGACAGAGCCCGACAGGGCCCGACAGAGCCCGACAGAGCCCGACAGGGCCCGACAGGGCCCGACAGAGCCCGACAGGGCCCGACAGGGCCAGACAGGGCCCGACAGGGCCCAGTAGAGCCCGAAAGAGCCCGACAGAGCCCAGTAGAGCCCAGTAGAGCCCGACAGGGCCCGACAGGGCCCGACAGGGCCCAGTAGAGCCCGACAGAGCCCGACAGAGCCTGACAGAGCCCGACAGGGCCCGACAGGGCCCGACAGAGCCCGACAGAGCCCGACAGGGCCCAGTAGAGCCCGACAGAGCCCGACAGAGCCCGACAGAGCCCGACAGGGCCCAGTAGAGCCCGACAGAGCCCGACAGAGCCCGACAGAGCCCGACAGGGCCCGACAGGGCCCGACAGAGCCCGACAGGGCCCGACAGGGCCCGACAGGGCCCGACAGAGCCCGACAGGGCCCGATAGAGCCCGACAGGGCCCGACAGAGCCCGACAGAGCCCGACAGGGCACGACAGAGCCCGACAGAGCCCGACAGAGCCCGACAGAGCCCGACAGGGCCCGACAGGTCCCAGTAGAGCCCGACAGAGCCCAGTAGAGCCCAGTAGAGCCCGACAGAGCCCGACAGAGCCCGACAGGGCCCGACAGGGCCCGACAGAGCCCGACAGAGCCCAACAGAGCCCGACAGGGCCCGACAGAGCCCGACAGAGCCCGACAGGGCCCAGTAGAGCCCGACAGAGCCCGACAGAGCCCGACAGAGCCCGACAGAGCCCAGTAGAGCCCGACAGAGCCCGAGAGAGCCCGACAGAGCCCGACAGAGCCCGACAGGGCCCGACAGAGCCCGACAGAGCCCGACAGGGCCCGACAGAGCCCGACAGAGCCCGACAGGGCCCGACAGGGCCCAGTAGAGCCCGACAGAGCCCGACAGAGCCCGACAGGGCCCGACAGGGCCCGACAGGGCCCGACAGAGCCCAGTAGAGCCCGACAGAGCCCGACAGAGGCCGACAGAGCCCGACAGAGCCCGACAGGGCCCGACAGGGCCCAGTAGAGCCCGACAGAGCCCGACAGAGCCCGACAGAGCCCGACAGGGCCCGACAGAGCCCGACAGAGCCCGACAGGGCCCGACAGGGCCCAGTAGAGCCCGACAGAGCCCGACAGAACCCGTCAGAGCCTGACAGAGCCCGACAGAGCCCGACAGGGCCCGACAGAGCCCAGTAGAGCCCGACAGAGCCCGACAGAGCCCGACAGAGCCCAGTAGAGCCCGACAGAGCCCGACAGAGCCCGACAGGGCCCAGTAGAGCCCGACAGAGCCCGACAGAGCCCAGTAGAGCCCGACAGAGCCGAGAGGGCCCTACAGAGCCCGACAGAGCCCGACAAAGCCCGACAGAGCCCGACAGGGCCCGACAGAGCCCGACAGAGCCCGACAGGGCCCCACAGAGCCCGACAGAGCCCGACAGAGCCCGACAGAGCCCGACAGGGCCCGACAGAGTCCGACAGGGCCCAGGAGAGCCCGACAGAGCCCGACAGAGCCCGACAGAGCCCGACAGGGCCCGACAGAGCCCGACAGAGCCCGACAGCGCCCGACAGAGTCCGACAGGGCCCAGTAGAGCCCGACAGAGCCCGACAGAGCTCGACAGAGTCCGACAGGGCCCAGGAGAGCCCGACAGAGCCCGACAGAGCCCGACAGGGCCCGACAGAGCCCGACAGAGCCCGACAGGGCCCGACAGAGTCCGACAGGGCCCAGTAGAGCCCGACAGAGCCCGACAGAGCCCGACAGAGTCCGACAGGGCCCAGTAGAGCCCGACAGAGCCCGACAGAGCCCGACAGAGCCCGACAGGGCCCGACAGAGCCCGACAGAGCCCGACAGAGCCCGACAGGGCCCGACAGAGCCCGACAGGGCCCGACAGGGCCCGACAGGGCCCAGTAGAGCCCGACAGAGCCCGACAGAGCCCGACAGAACCCGACAGGGCCCAGTAGAGCCCGACAGAGCCCGACAGAGCCCGACAGAGCCCGACAGGGCCCGACAGGGCCCGACAGGGCCCGACAGAGCCCGACAGCGCCCGACAGGGCCCAGTAGAGCCCGACAGAGCCCGACAGAGCCCGACAGGGCCCGACAGGGCCCGACAGAGCCCGACAGAGCCCAGTAGAGCCCGACAGAGCCCGACAGAGCCCGACAGAGCCCGACAGGGCCCGACAGAGCCCGACAGAGCCCAGTAGAGCCCGACAGAGCCCGACAGAGCCCGACAGGGCCCAGTAGAGCCCAGTAGAGCCCGACAGAGCCCAGTAGAGCCCGACAGAGCCCGACAGAGCCCGACAGGGCCCGTCAGGGCCCGACAGAGCCCGACAGGGCCCGACAGAGCCCGACAGAGCCCGACAGAGCCCGACAGGGCCCGACAGAGCCTGACAGAGCCCGACAGGGCCCAGTAGAGCCCGACAGAGCCCGACAGAGCCCGACAGAGCCCAGTAGAGCCCGACAGAGCCCGAGAGAGCCCGACAGAGTCCGACAGGGCCCAGTAGAGCCCGACAGAGCCCGACAGAGCCCGACAGGGCCCAGTAGAGCCCGACAGAGCCCGAGAGAGCCCGACAGAACCCGTCAGAGCCCGACAGAGCCCGACAGAGCCCGACAGAGTCCGACAGGGCCCAGAGGAGCCCGACAGAGCCCGACAGAGCCCGACAGAGCCCGACAGGGCCCGACAGAGCCCGACAGAGCCCGACAGGGCCCGACAGGGCCCAGTAGAGCCCGACAGAGCCGAGAGGGCCCGACAGAGCCCGACAGAGCCCGACAGAGCCCGACAGAGCCCGACAGGGCCCGACAGAGCCCGACAGAGCCCGACAGAGCCCGACAGGGCCCAGTAGAGCCCGACAGAGCCCGACAGAGCCCGACAGAACCCGACAGGGCCCAGTAGAGCCCGACAGAGCCCGACAGAGCCCGACAGAGCCCGACAGGGCCCGACAGAGCCCGACAGAGCCCGACAGAGCCCGACAGCGCCCGACAGGGCCCAGTAGAGCCTGACAGAGCCCGACAGAGCCCGACAGGGCCCGACAGAGCCCGACAGAGCCCGACAGAGCCCGACAGGGCCCAGTAGAGCCCGACAGAGCCCGACAGGGCCCGACAGAGCCCGACAGAGCCCGACAGAGCCCGACAGGGCCCAGTAGAGCCCGACAGAGCCCGACAGAGCCCGACAGAGCCCGACAGAGCCCGACAGGGCCCGACAGAGCCCGACGGAGCCCGACAGGGCCCGACAGGGCCCGACAGAGCCCGACAGGGCCCGACAGAGCCCGACAGAGCCCGACAGGGCCCGACAGGGCCCGACAGAGCCCGACAGAGCCCGACAGGGCCCAGTAGAGCCCGACAGAGCCCGACAGAGCCCGACAGAGCCCGACAGAGCCCAGTAGAGCCCGACAGAGCCCGACAGGGCCCAGTAGAGCCCGACAGAGCCCGACAGAGCCCGACAGAGCCCGACAGAGCCCAGTAGAGCCCGACAGAGCCCGACAGAGCCCGACAGAGCCCGACAGGGCCCGACAGGGCCCAGTAGAGCCCGACAGAGCCCGACAGAGCCCGACAGAGCCCGACAGGGCCCGACAGAGCCCGACAGAGCCCGACAGGGCCCGACAGGGCCCAGTAGAGCCCGACAGAGACCGACAGAGCCCGACAGAACCCGTCAGAGCCCGACAGAGCCCGACAGAGCCCGACAGAGTCCGACAGGGCCCAGTAGAGCCCGACAGAGCCCGACAGAGCCCGACAGAGCCCGACAGGGCCCGACAGAGCCCGACAGAGCCCGACAGGGCCCGACAGGGCCCAGTAGAGCCCGACAGAGCCCGACAGAGCCCGACAGAACCCGTCAGAGCCCGACAGAGCCCGACAGAGCCCGACAGAGTCCGACAGGGCCCAGTAGAGCCCGACAGAGCCCGACAGAGCCCGACAGAGCCCGACAGGGCCCGACAGAGCCCGACAGAGCCCGACAGAGCCCGACAGGGCCCAGTAGAGCCCGACAGAGCCGAGAGGGCCCGACAGAGCCCGACAGAGCCCGACAGAGCCCGACAGAGCCCGACAGGGCCCGACAGAGCCCGACAGAGCCCGACAGAGCCCGACAGGGCCCAGTAGAGCCCGACAGAGCCCGACAGAGCCCGACAGAACCCGACAGGGCCCAGTATAGCCCGACAGAGCCCGACAGAGCCCGACAGAGCCCGACAGGGCCCGACAGAGCCCGACAGAGCCCGACAGCGCCCGACAGGGCCCAGTAGAGCCCGACAGAGCCCGACAGAGCCCGACAGGGCCCGACAGAGCCCGACAGAGCCCGACAGGGCCCAGTAGAGCCCGACAGAGCCCGACAGGGCCCGACAGAGCCCGACAGGGCCCGACAGAGCCCGACAGGGCCCAGTAGAGCCCGACAGAGCCCGACAGAGCCCGACAGAGCCCGACAGGGCCCGACAGAGCCCGACAGAGCCCGACAGGGCCCGACAGGGCCCGACAGAGCCCGACAGGGCCCAGTAGAGCCCGAAAGAGCCCGACAGAGCCCGACAGGGCCCAGTAGAGCCCGACAGAGCCCGACAGAGCCCGACAGAGCCCAGTAGAGCCCGACAGAGCCCGACAGAGCCCGACAGAGCCCGACAGGGCCCGACAGGGCCCGACAGAGCCCGACAGAGCCCGACAGGGCACGACAGAGCCCGACAGGGCCCAGTAGAGCCCGACAGAGCCCGACAGAGCCCGGCAGAGCCCGACAGAGCCCAGTGGAGCTCGACAGAGCCCGACAGAGCCCGACAGAGCCCAGTAGAGCCCGACAGAGCCCGACAGGGCCCGACAGGGCCCGACAGGGCCCAGTAGAGCCCGACAGAGCCCGACAGAGCCCAGTAGAGCCCAGTAGAGCCCGACAGAGCCCGACAGAGCCCGACAGGGCCCGACAGAGCCCGACAGAGCCCGACAGGGCCCGACAGGGCCCGACAGAGCCCGACAGGGCCCGACAGGGCCAGACAGGGCCCGACAGGGCCCAGTAGAGCCCGAAAGAGCCCGACAGAGCCCAGTAGAGCCCAGCAGAGCCCGACAGGGCCCGACAGGGCCCAACAGGGCCCAGTAGAGCCCGACAGAGCCCGACAGAGCCTGACAGAGCCCGACAGGGCCCGACAGGGCCCGACAGAGCCCGACAGAGCCCGACAGGGCCCAGTAGAGCCCGACAGAGCCCGACAGAGCCCGACAGAGCCCGACAGGGGCCAGTAGAGCCCGACAGAGCCCGACAGAGCCCGACAGAGCCCGACAGGGCCCGACAGGGCCCGACAGAGCCCGACAGGGCCCGACAGTTCCCGACAGGGCCCGACAGGGCCCGACAGAGCCCGACAGGGCCCGACAGAGCCCGACAGAGCCCGACAGAGCCCGACAGAGTCCGACAGAGCCCGACAGAGCCCGACAGAGCCCGACAGGGCCCGACAGGTCCCAGTAGAGCCCGACAGAGCCCAGTAGAGCCCAGTAGAGCCCGACAGAGCACGACAGAGCCCGACAGGGCCCGACAGGGCCCGACAGAGCCCGACAGAGCCCGACAGAGCCCGACAGGGCCCAACAGAGACCGACAGAGCCCGACAGGGCCCAGTAGAGCCCGACAGAGCCCGACAGAGCCCGACAGAGCCCAGTAGAGCCCGACAGAGCCCGAGAGAGCCCGACAGAGCCCGACAGAGCCCGACAGGGCCCGACAGAGCCCGACAGAGCCCGACAGGGCCCGACAGAGCCCGACAGAGCCCGACAGGGCCCGACAGGGCCCAGTAGATCCCGACAGAGCCCGACAGGGCCCGACAGGGCCCGACAGGGCCCGACAGAGCCCAGTAGAGCCCGACAGAGCCCGACAGAGGCCGACAGAGCCCGACAGAGCCCAGTAGAGCCCGACAGAGCCCGACAGAGCCTGACAGAGCCCGACAGAGCCCGACAGGGCCCGACAGAGCCCGACAGAGCCCGACAGGGCCCGACAGGGCCCAGTAGAAGCCGACAGAGCCCGACAGAGCCCGACAGAACCCGTCAGAGCCCGACAGAGCCCGACAGAGCCCGACAGAGTCCGACAGGGCCCAGTAGAGCCCGACAGAGCCCGACAGAGCCCAACAGAGCCCGACAGGGCCCGACAGAGCCCGACAGAGCCCGACAGGGCCCGACAGGGCCCAGTAGAGCCCGACAGAGCCCGACAGAGTCCGACAGAACCCGACAGGGCCCGACAGAGCCCGACAGAGCCCGACAGAGTCCGACAGGGCCCAGTAGAGCCCGACAGAGCCCGACAGAGCCCGACAGAGCCCGACAGGGCCTGACAGAGCCCGACAGAGCCCGACAGGGCCCGACAGGGCCCAGTAGAGCCCGACAGAGCCCGAGAGAGCCCGACAGAGCCCGACAGAGCCCGACAGAGCCCGACAGGGCCCGACAGAGCCCGACAGAGCCCGACAGGGCCCGACAGGGCCCGACAGAGCCCGACAGGGCCCGACAGAGCCCGACAGAGCCCGACAGAGCCCGACAGGGCCCGACAGAGCACGACAGAGCCCGACAGAGCCCGACAGGGCCCAGTAGAGCCCGACAGAGCCCGACAGAGCCCGACAGAACCCGACAGGGCCCAGTAGAGCCCGACAGAGCCCGACAGAGCCCGACAGGGCCCGACAGAGCCCGACATAGCCCGACAGAGCCCGACAGCGCCCGACAGGGCCCAGTAGAGCCCGAAAGAGCCCGACAGAGCCCGACAGGGCCCGACAGAGCCCGACAGAGCCCGACAGAGCCCGACAGGGCCCAGTAGAGCCCGACAGAGACCGACAGGGCCCGACAGAGCCCGACAGAGCCCGACAGGGCCCGACAGGGCCCGACAGAGCCCGACAGGGCCCGACAGAGCCCGACAGAGCCCGACAGGGCCCGACAGGGCCCAGTAGAGCCCGACAGAGCCGAGAGGGCCCGACAGAGCCCGACAGAGACCGACAGAGCCCGACAGAGCCCGACAGAGCCCGACAGAGCCCGACAGGGCCCAGTAGAGCCCGACAGAGCCCGACAGAGCCCGATAGAACCCGAAAGGGCCCAGTAGAGCCCGACAGAGCCCGACAGAGCCCGACAGAGCCCGACAGAGCCCGACAGAGCCCGACAGCGCCCGACAGGGCCCAGTAGAGCCCGACAGAGCCCGACAGAGCCCGACAGGGCCCGACAGAGCCCGACAGAGCCCGACAGAGCCCGACAGGGCCCGACAGGGCCCAGTAGAGCCCGACAGAGCCCGACAGAGCCCGACAGGGCCCGACAGAGCCCGACAGAGCCCGACAGAGCCCGACAGGGCCCGACAGGGCCCAGTAGAGCCCGACAGAGCCCGACAGGGCCCGACAGAGCCCGACAGGGCCCAGTAGAGCCCGACAGAGCCCGACAGAGCCCGACAGAGCCCGACAGGGCCCGACAGAGCCCGACAGAGCCCGACAGGGCCCGACAGGGCCCGACAGAGGCCGACAGGGCCCGACAGAGCCCGACAGAGCCCGACAGGGCCCGACAGGGCCCGACAGAGCCCGACAGAGCCCGACAGGGCCCAGTAGAGCCCGACAGAGCCCGACAGAGCCCGACAGAACCCGACAGAGCCCGACAGAGCCCGACAGAGCCCGACAGAGTCCGACAGGGCCCAGTAGAGCCCGACAGAGCCCGACAGAGCCCGACAGAGCCCGACAGGGCCCAGTAGAGCCCGACAGAGCCCGACAGAGCCCGACAGAGCCCGACAGGGCCCGACAGAGCCCGACAGAGCCCGACAGAGCCCGACAGCGCCCGACAGGGCCCAGTAGAGCCCGACAGAGCCCGACAGAGCCCGACAGGGCCCGACAGAGCCCGACAGAGCCCGACAGAGCCCGACAGGGCCCGACAGGGCCCAGTAGAGCCCGACAGAGCCCGACAGGGCCCGACAGAGCCCGACAGGGCCCAGTAGAGCACGACAGAGCCCGACAGAGCCCGACAGAGCCCGACAGGGCCCGACAGAGCCCGACAGAGCCCGACAGGGCCCGACAGGGCCCGACAGAGGCCGACAGGGCCCGACAGAGCCCGACAGAGCCCGACAGGGCCCGACAGGGCCCGACAGAGCCCGACAGAGCCCGACAGGGCCCAGTAGAGCCCGACAGAGCCCGACAGAGCCCGACAGAGCCCAGTAGAGCCCGACAGAGCCCGACAGAGCCCGACAGAGCCCGACAGGGCCCGACAGAGCCCGACAGGGCCCGACAGGGCCCGACAGAGCCCGACAGAGCCCGACAGGGCCCGACAGAGCCCGACAGGGCCCAGTAGAGCCCGACAGAGCCCGACAGAGCCCGACAGAGCCCGACAGAGCCCAGTAGAGCCTGACAGAGCCCGACAGAGCCCGACAGAGCCCAGTAGAGCCCGACAGAGCCCGACAGAGCCCGACAGGGCCCGACAGGGCCCAGTAGAGCCCGACAGAGCTTGACAGAGCCCAGTAGAGCCCAGTAGAGCCCGACAGAGCCCGACAGAGCCCGACAGGGCCCGACAGAGCCCGACAGAGCCCGACAGGGCCCGACAGGGCCCGACAGAGCCCGACAGGGCCCGACAGGGCCCGACAGGGCCCAGTAGAGCCCGAAAGAGCCCGACAGAGCCCAATAGAGCCCAGTAGAGCCCGACAGGGCCCGACAGGGCCCGACCGGGCCCAGTAGAGCCCGACAGAGCCCGACAGAGCCTGACAGAGCCCGACAGGGCCCGACAGGGCCCGACAGAGCCCGACAGAGCCCGACAGGGCCCAGTAGAGCCCGACAGAGCCCGACAGAGCCCGACAGGGCCCAGTAGAGCCCGACAGAGCCCGACAGAGCCCGACAGAGCCCGACAGGGCCCGACAGGGCCCGACAGAGCCCGACAGGGCCCAGTAGAGCCCGACAGAGCCCGACAGGGCCTGACAGAGCCCGACAGAGCCCGACAGGGCCCGACAGAGCCCGACAGAGCCCGACAGGGCCCAGTAGAGCCCGACAGAGCCCGACAGAGCCCGACAGAGCCCGACAGGGCCCGACAGAGCCCGACAGAGCCCGACAGGGCCCGACAGGGCCCGACAGAGCCCGACAGGGCCCGACAGAGCCCGACAGAGCCCGACAGGGCCCAGTAGAGCCCGACAGAGCCCGACAGAGCCCGACAGAGCCCGACAGAACCCGACAGAGCCCGACAGAGACCAGTAGAGCCCGACAGAGCCTGACAGAGCCCGACAGAGCCCGACAGGGCCCAGTAGAGCCCGACAGAGCCCGACAGAGTCCGACAGAGCCCGACAGAGCCCAGTAGAGCCCGACAGAGCCCGACAGAGCCCGACAGAGCCCGACAGGGCCCGACAGGGCCCCACAGAGCCCGACAGAGCCCGACAGGGCCCAGTAGAGCCCGACAGAGCCCGACAGAGCCCGACAGAGCCCGACAGGGCCCGACAGGGCCCGACAGAGCCCGACAGGGCCCGACAGGGCCCGACAGAGCCCGACAGGGCCCGTCAGAGCCCGACAGGGCCCGACAGGGCACGACAGAGCCCGACAGAGCCCGACAGGGCCCGACAGAGCCCGACAGAGCCCGACAGAACCCGACAGAGCCCGACAGAGCCCAGTAGAGCCCAGTAGAGCCCGACAGAGCCCGACAGAGCCCGACAGAGCCCGACAGGGCGTGACAGGGCCCAGTAGAGCCCGACAGAGCCCGACAGAGCCCGACAGAGCCCAGTAGAGCCCAGTAGAGCCCGACAGAGCCCGACACAGCCCGACAGAGCCCGACAGAGCCCGACAGGGCCCGACAGAGGCCGACAGAGCCCGACAGGGCCCGACAGGGCCCAGTAGAGCCCGACAGAGCCCGACAGGGCCCGACAGAGTCCGACAGAGCCCGACAGGGCCCGACAGGGCCCGACAGAGCCCGACAGAGCCTGACAGGGCCCAGTAGAGCCCGACAGAGCCCGACAGAGCCCGACAGGGCCCGACAGAGCCCGACAGAGCCCGACAGAGCCCAGTAGAGCCCAGTAGAGCCCGACAGAGCCCGACACAGCCCGACAGAGCCCGACAGAGCCCGACAGGGCCCGACAGAGCCCGACAGAGCCCGACAGGGCCCGACAGGGCCCAGTAGAGCCCGACAGAGCCCGACAGGGCCCGACAGAGCCCGACAGAGCCCGACAGGGCCCGACAGAGCCCGACAGAGCCCGACAGAGCCTGACAGGTCCCAGTAGAGCCCGACAGAGCCCGACAGAGCCCGACAGAGCCCGACAGGGACCGACAGAGCCCGACAGGGCCCGACAGAGCCCGACAGAGCCCGACAGAGCCCAACAGGGCCCGACAGAGCCCGACAGGGCCCGACAGAGCCCGACAGAGCCCAGTAGAGCCCGACAGAGCCCGACAGGGCCCGACAGGGCCCGACAGGGCCCAGTAGAGCCCGACAGAGCCCGACAGAGCACAGTAGAGCCCGACAGAGCCGAGAGGGCCCGACAGAGATCGACAGAGCCCGACAGAGCCCGACAGAGCCCGACAGGGCCCGACAGAGCCCGACAGAGCCCGACAGGGCCCAGTAGAGCCCAACAGAGCCCGACAGAGCCCGACAGAACCCGACAGGGCCCAGTAGAGCCCGACAGAGCCCGACAGAGCCCGACAGAGCCCGACAGGGCCCGACAGAGCCGGACAGAGCCCGACAGAGCCCGACAGCGCCCGACAGGGCCCAGAAGAGCCCGACAGAGCCCGACAGAGCCCGACAGAGCCCGACAGGGCCCGACAGGGCCCGACAGAGCCCGACAGAGCCCGACAGGGCCCGACAGGGCCCAGTAGAGCCCGACAGAGCCCGACAGGGCCCGACAGAGCCCGACAGAGCCCGAAAGAGCCCGACAGGGCCCAGTAGAGCCCAACAGAGCCCGACAGAGCCCGACAGAGACCGACAGAGCCCGACAGGGCCCGACAGAGCCCGACAGGGCCCGACAGAGCCCGACAGAGCCCGACAGAGGCCGACAGGGCCCGACAGGGCCCAGTAGAGCCCGACAGAGCCCGACAGAGCCCGACAGAGCCCAGTAGAGCCCGACAGAGCCCGACAGAGCCCGACAGAGCCCGACAGGGCCCGACAGAGCCCGACAGGGCCCGACAGGGCCCGACAGAGCCCGACAGAGACCGACAGGGCCCAGTAGAGCCCGACAGAGCCCGACAGAGCCCGACAGGGTCCGACAGGGCCCGACAGGGCCCAGTAGAGCCCGAGAGAGCCCGACAGAGCCCAGTAGAGCCCAGTAGAGCCCGACAGAGCCCGGCAGAGCCCGACAGAGCCCGACAGGGCCCGACAGAGCCCGACAGAGCCCGACAGGGCCCGACAGGGCCCGACAGGGCCCAGTAGAGCCCGAAAGTGCCCGACAGAGCCCAGTAGAGCCCAGTAGAGCCCGACAGGGCCCGACAGGGCCCGACAGGGCCCGACAGGGCCCAGTAGAGCCCGACAGAGCCCGACAGAGCCTGACAGAGCCCGACAGGGCCCGACAGGGCCTTACAGAGCCCGACAGAGCCCGACAGGGCCCAGTAGAGCCCGACAGAGCCCGACAGAGCCCGACAGAGCCCGACAGGGCCCGACAGGGCCCGACAGAGCCCGACAGAGCCCGACAAGGCCCAGTAGAGCCCGATAGAGCCCGACAGAGCCCGACAGAGCCCGACAGGGCCCCGACAGAGCCCGACAGAGCGCGACAGGGCCCGACAGGGCCCGACAGAGCCCGACAGGGCCCGACAGAGCCCGACAAAGCCCGACAGGGCACGACAGAGCCCGACAGAGCCCGACAGGGCCCGACAGAGCCCGACAGAGCCCGACAGAGCCCGACAGAGCCCGACAGAGCCCAGTAGAGCCCAGTAGAGCCCGACAGAGCCCGACAGAGCCCGACAGGGCCCGACAGGGCCCGACAGGGCCCAGTAGAGCCCGACAGAGCCCGACAGGCCCGACAGAGCCTGACAGAGCCCGACAGGGCCTGACAGAGCCCGACAGAGCCCGACAGGGCCCGACAGGGCCCGACAGAACCCGACAGAGCCCGACAGGGCCCGACAGAGCCCGACAGGGCCCAGTAGAGCCCGACAGAGCCCGACAGAGCCCGACAGGGCCCGACAGGGCCCGACAGGGCCCAGTAGAGCCCGACAGAGCCCGACAGAGCCCAGTAGAGCCCAGTAGAGCCCGACAGAGCCCGACAGAGCCCGACAGAGCCCGACAGGGCCCGACAGAGCCCGACAGAGCCCGACAGGGCCCGACAGGGCCCGACAGGGCCCAGTAGAGCCCGAAAGTGCCCGACAGAGCCCAGTAGAGCCCAGTAGAGCCCGACAGGGCCCGACAGGGCCCGACAGGGCCCGACAGGGCCCAGTAGAGCCCGACAGAGCCCGACAGAGCCTGACAGAGCCCGACAGGGCCCGACAGGGCCCGACAGAGCCCGACAGAGCCCGACAGGGCCCAGTAGAGCCCGACAGAGCCCGACAGAGCCCGACAGAGCCCGACAGGGCCCGACAGGGCCCGACAGAGCCCGACAGAGCCCGACAAGGCCCAGTAGAGCCCGATAGAGCCCGACAGAGCCCGACAGAGCCCGACAGGGCCCGACAGAGCCCGACAGAGCGCGACAGGGCCCGACAGGGCCCGACAGAGCCCGACAGAGCCCGACAGAGCCCGACAAAGCCCGACAGGGCACGACAGAGCCCGACAGAGCCCGACAGGGCCTGACAGAGCCCGACAGAGCCCGACAGAGCCCGACAGAGCCCAGTAGAGCCCGACAGAGCCCAGTAGAGCCCAGTAGAGCCCGACAGAGCCCGACAGAGCCCGACAGAGCCCGACAGGGCCCGACACGGCCCGACAGGGCCCGACAGGGCCCAGTAGAGCCCGACAGAGCCCGACAGGGCCCGACAGAGCCCGACAGAGCCCGACAGGGCCTGACAGAGCCCGACACAGCCCGACAGGGCCCAGTAGAGCCCGACAGAGCCCGACAGAGCCCGACAGAGCCCGACAGGGCCCGACAGAGCCCGACAGAGCCCGACAGGGCCCGACAGGGCCCGACAGAGCCCGACAGGGCCCGACAGAGCCCGACAGAGCCCGACAGAGCCCGACAGGGCCCCACAGAGCCCGACAGAGCCCGACAGGGCCCAGTAGAGCCCGGCAGAGCCCGACAGAGCCCGACAGAGCCCAGTAGAGCCCGACAGAGCCCGACAGAGCCCGACAGAGCCCGACAGGGCCCGACAGGGCCCGACAGAGCCCGACAGAGCCCGACAGGGCCCAGTAGAGCCCGACAGAGCCCGACAGGGCCCGACAGAGCCCGACAGGGCCCGACAGGGCCCGACAGAGCCAAACAGGGCCCGACAGGGCCCGACAGGGCCCAGTAGAGCCCAATAGAGCCCGACAGAGCCCGACAGAGCCCGACAGGGCCCGACAGAGCCCGACAGAGCCCGACAGGGCCCGACAGGGCCCGACAGGGCCCGACAGAGCCCGACAGGGCCCGACAGAGCCCGACAGAGCCCGACAGGGCCCAGTAGAGCCCGACAGAGCCCGACAGAGCCCGACAGGGCCCAGTAGAGCCCGACAGAGCCCGACAGAGCCTGACAGAGCCCGACAGGGCCCGACAGGGCCCGACAGAGCCCGACAGGGCCCGACAGGGCCCAGTAGAGCCCGATAGAGCCCGACAGAGCCCGAAAGAGCCCGACAGGCCCGACAGAGCCCGACAGAGCCCGACAGGGCCCAACAGGGCCCGACAGGGCCCGACAGAGCCCGACAGGGCCCGATAGAGCCCGACAGGGCCCGACAGAGCCCGACAGAGCCCGACAGGGCACGACAGAGCCCGACAGAGCCCGACAGGGCCCGACAGAGCCCGACAGAGCCCGACAGGGCCCGACAGGGCCCAGTAGAGCCCGACAGAGCCCAGTAGAGCCCAGAAGAGCCCGACAGAGCCCGACAGAGCCCGACAGAGCCCGACAGGGCCCGACAGGGCCCGACAGGGCCCATTAGAGCCCGACAGAGCCCGACAGGGCCCGACAGAGCCCGACAGAGCCCGACAGGGCCCAACAGAGCCCGACAGAGCCCGACAGGGCCCAGTAGAGCCCGACAGAGCCCGACAGAGTCCGACAGAGCCCGACAGAGCCCGACAGGGCCCGACAGGGCCCAGTAGAGCCCGAGAGAGCCCGACAGAGCCCGACAGAGCCCGACAGGGCCCGACAGGGCCCAGTAGAGCCCGACAGAGCCCGACAGGGCCCGACAGAGCCTGACAGAGCCCGACAGGGCCTGACAGAGCCCGACAGAGCCCGACAGGGCCCGACAGGGCCCGACAGAACCCGACAGAGCCCGACAGGGCCCGACAGAGCCCGACAGGGCCCAGTAGAGCCCGACAGAGCCCGACAGAGCCCGACAGGGCCCGACAGGGCCCGACAGGGCCCAGTAGAGCCCGACAGAGCCCGACAGAGCCCAGTAGAGCCCAGTAGAGCCCGACAGAGCCCGACAGAGCCCGACAGAGCCCGACGGCCCCGCCAAGAGCCCGACAGAGCCCGACAGGGCCCGACAGGGCCCGACAGGGCCCAGTAGAGCCCGAAAGTGCCCGACAGAGCCCAGTAGAGCCCAGTAGAGCCCGACAGGGCCCGACAGGGCCCGACAGGGCCCGACAGGGCCCAGTAGAGCCCGACAGAGCCCGACAGAGCCTGACAGAGCCCGACAGGGCCCGACAGGGCCCGACAGAGCCCGACAGAGCCCGACAGGGCCCAGTAGAGCCCGACAGAGCCCGACAGAGCCCGACAGAGCCCGACAGGGCCCGACAGGGCCCGACAGAGCCCGACAGAGCCCGACAAGGCCCAGTAGAGCCCGATAGAGCCCGACAGAGCCCGACAGAGCCCGACAGGGCCCGACAGAGCCCGACAGAGCGCGACAGGGCCCGACAGGGCCCGACAGAGCCCGACAGAGCCCGACAGAGCCCGACAAAGCCCGACAGGGCACGACAGAGCCCGACAGAGCCCGACAGGCCTGACAGAGCCCGACAGAGCCCGACAGAGCCCGACAGAGCCCAGTAGAGCCCGACAGAGCCCAGTAGAGCCCAGT
>NW_027017448.1:0-91105 GCF_036013445.1 Caloenas nicobarica | reverse complement strand
TGTCGGGCCCTGTCGGGCTCTGTCGGGCTCTGTCGGGCTCTACTGGGCCCTGTCGGGCTCTGTCGGGCTCTACTGGGCCCTGTCGGGCTCTGTCGGGCCCTGTCGGGCCCTGTCGGGCTCTGTCGGGCTCTGTCGGGCTCTGTCGAGCTCTACTGGGCTCTGTCGGGCCCTGTCGGGCCCTGTCGGGCCCTGTCGGGCCCTGTCGGGCTCTGTCGGGCTCTGTCGGGCTCTACTGGGCCCTGTCGGGCTCTGTCGGGCTCTGTCGGGCTCTGTCGGGCTCTGTCGGGTTCTGTCGGGCTCTGTCGGGTTCTGTCGGGCCCTGTCGGGCCCTGTCGGGCTCTGTCGGGCCCTGTCGGGCTCTGTCGGGCCCTGTCGGGCCCTGTCGGGCCCTGTCGGGCCCTGTCGGGCCCTGTCGGGCTCTGTCGGGCTCTGTCGAGCTCTACTGGGCCCTATCGGGCCCTGTCGAGCTCTGTCGGGCCCTGTCGGGCCCTGTCGGGCCCTGTCGGGCCCTGTCGGGCTCTGTCGGGCTCTGTCGGTTTCTACTGGGCTCTACTGGGCCCTGTCGGGCTCTGTCGGGCTCTGTCGGGCTCTGTCGGGCTCTACTGGGCTCTATCGGGCTCGGTCGGGCCCTGTCGGGCTCTGTCGGGCTCTGTCGGGCTCTACTGGTCCCTGTCGGGCCCTGTCGGGCCCTGTCGGGCTCTGTCGGGCTCTGTCGGGCTGTACTGGGCCCTGTCGGGCCCTGTCGGGCCCTGTCGGCCCTGTCGGGCTCTGTCGGGCTCTGTCGGGCTCTACTGGGCCCTGTCGGGCTCTGTCGGGCTCTGTCGAGCTCTACTGGGCCCTGTCGGGCTCTGTCGGGCTCTGTCGGGCTCTGTCGGGCTCTGTCGGGCTCTGTCGGGCTCTACTGGGCCCTGTCGGGCTCTGTCGGGCTCTGTCGGGCTCTGTCGGGCTCTACTGGACCCTGTCGGGCTCTGTCGGGCCCTGTCGGGCTCTACTGGACCCTGTCGGCCCTGTCGGGCCCTGTCGGGCCCTGTCGGGCTCTGTCGGGCTCTGTCGGGCTCTACTGGACCCTGTCGGGCTCTGTCGGGCCCTGTCGGGCCCTGTCGGGCCCTGTCGGGCTCTGTCGGGCCCTGTCGGGCTCTACTGGGCCCTGTCGGGCCCTGTCGGGCTCTACTGGGCCCTGTCGGGCCCTGTCGGGCTCTGTCGGGCTCTGTCGAGCTCTACTGGGCTCTGTCGGGCCCTGTCGGGCTCTACTGGGCCCGGTCGGGCCCTGTCGGGCTCTTTCGGGCTCTTTCGGGCCCTGTCGGGCCCTGTCGGGCCCTGTCGGGCTCTGTCGGGCTCTGTCGGGCTCTGTCGGGCTCTGTCGATCTCTACTGGGCCCTGTCGGGCCCTGTCGGGCCCTGTCGGGCCCTGTCGGGCTCTGTCGGGCTCTGTCGGGCTCTACTGGGCCCTGTCGGGCCCTGTCGGGCCCTGTCGGGCTCTGTCGGGCTCTGTCGGGCTCTGTCGGGCTCTACTGGGCTAAACTGGGCCCTGTCGGGCCCTGTTGGGCTCTGTCGGGCTCTGTCGGGCTCTACTGGGCTCTGTCGGGCTCTGTCGGGCTCTGTCGGGCTCTACTGGGCTCTACTGTTCCCTGTCGGGCCCTGTCGGGCTCTGTCGGGCTCTGTCGGGCTCTGTCGGGCTCTACTGGGCTCTGTCGGGCTCTGTCGGGCTCTGTCGGGCTCTATTGGGCTCTGTCGGGCTCTACTGGGCTCTACTGGGCCCTGTCGGGCTCTGTCGGGCTCTGTCGGGCCCTGTCGGGCCCTGTCGGGCCCTGTCGGGCTCTGTCGGGTTCTGTCGGGCTCTGTCGGGCTCTACTGGTCTCTGTCGGGCTCTGTCGGGCTCTGTCGGGCCCTGTCGGGCCCTGTCGGGCCCTGTCGGGCTCTGTCGGGCTCTGTCGGATCCTGTCGGGCCCTGTCGGGCTCTGTCGGGCTCTGTCGGGCTCTACTGGGCCCTGTCGGGCTCTGTCGGGCTCTACTGGGCCCTGTCGGGCTCTGTCGGGCCCTGTCGGGCCCTGTCGGGCTCTGTCGGGCTCTGTCGAGCTCTACTGGGCTCTGTCGGGCTCTGTCGGGCCCTGTCGGGCTCTGTCGGGCCCTGTCGGGCTCTGTCGGGCTCTGTCGGGCTCTACTGGGCCCTGTCGGGCTCTGTCGGGCCCTGTCGGGCCCTGTCGGGCTCTGTCGGGCCCTGTCGGGCCCTGTTGGGCTCTTTCGGGCCCTGTCGGGCTCTGTCGGGCTCTGTCGGGCTCTGTCGGGCTCTGTCGGGCTCTGTCGGGCTCTGTCGGGCTCTACTGGGCCCTGTCGGGCCCTGTCGGGCCCTGTCGGGCCCTGTCGGGCTCTGTCGGGCTCTGTCGGGCTCTACTGGGCCCTGTCGGGCTCTGTCGGGCTCTGTCGGGCTCTGTCGGGCTCTACTGGGCTCTGTCGGGCTCTGTCGGGTTCTGTCGGGCCCTGTCGGGCCCTGTCGGTCTCTGTCGGGCCCTGTCGGGCCCTGTCGGGCCCTGTCGGGCCCTGTCGGGCCCTGTCTAGCTCTGTCGGGCCCTGTCGGGCCCTGTCGGGCCCTGTCGGGCCCTGTCGGGCTCTGTCGGGCTCTGTCGAGCTCTACTGGGCCCTGTCGGGCCCTGTCGGGCCCTGTCGGGCCCTGTCGAGCTCTGTCGGGCCCTGTCGGGCCCTGTCGGGCCCTGTCGGGCCCTGTCGGGCCCTGTCGGGCTCTGTCGGGCTCTGTCGGGCTCTGTCGGGCTCTGTCGGTTTCTACTGGGCTCTACTGGGCCCTGTCGGGCTCTGTCGGGCTCTGTCGGGCTCTGTCGGGCTCTGTCGGGCTCTACTGGGCTCTGTCGGGCTCGGTCGGGCCCTGTCGGGCTCTGTCGGGCTCTGTCGGGCTCTACTGGTCTCTGTCGGGCCCTGTCGGGCTCTGTCGGGCTCTACTGGGCCCTGTCGGGCCCTGTCGGGCTCTGTCGGGCCCTGTCGGGCCCTGTCGGGCCCTGTCGGGCTCTGTCGGGCTCTGTCGGGCCCTGTCGGGCTCTGTCGGGCTCTGTCGGGCTCTACTGGGCCCTGTCGGGCTCTGTCGGGCTCTGTCGAGCTCTACTGGGCCCTGTCGGGCTCTGTCGGGCTCTGTCGGGCTCTGTCGGGCTCTGTCGGGTTCTACTGGGCCCTGTCGGGCTCTGTCGGGCTCTGTCGGGCCCTGTCGGGCTCTGTCGGGCTCTGTCGGGCTCTGTCGGGCTCTACTGGACCCTGTCGGGCCCTGTCGGGCCCTGTCGGGCCCTGTCGGGCCCTGTCGGGCTCTGTCGGGCCCTGTCGGGCTCTACTGGGCCCTGTCGGGCCCTGTCGGGCCCTGTCGGGCTCTGTCGGGCTCTGTCGAGCTCTACTGGGCTCTGTCGGGCTCTGTCGGGCCCTGTCGGGCCCTGTCGGGCTCTGTCGGGCTCTGTCGGGCTCTGTCGGGCTCTGTCGGGCTCTACTGGGCTCTGTCGGGCTCGGTCGGGCCCTGTCGGGCTCTGTCAAGCTCTGTCGGGCTCTGTCGGGCTCTGTCGGGCTCTGTCGGGCCCTGTCGGGCCCTGTCGGGCTCTGTCGGGCTCTGTCGGGATCTACTGGGCTCTGTCGGGCTCTGTCGGGTTCTGTCGGGCCCTGTCGGGCCCTGTCGGGCTCTGTCGGGCTCTGTCGGGCCCTGTCGGGCTCTGTCGGGCTCTATTGGGCCCTGTCGGGCCCTGTCGGGCTCTGTCGGGCTCTGTCGGATCCTGTCGGGCCCTGTCGGGCTCTGTCGGGCTCTGTCGGGCTCTACTGGGCCCTGTCGGGCTCTGTCGGGCTCTACTGGGCCCTGTCGGGCTCTGTCGGGCCCTGTCGGGCCCTGTCGGGCTCTGTCGGGCTCTGTCGAGCTCTACTGGGCTCTGTCGGGCTCTGTCGGGCCCTGTCGGGCTCTGTCGGGCCCTGTCGGGCTCTGTCGGGCCCTGTCGGGCTCTGTCGGGCTCTGTCGGGCTCTACTGGGCCCTGTCGGGCTCTGTCGGGCTCTGTCGGGCTCTGTCGGGCCCTGTCGGGCCCTGTCGGGCTCTGTCGGGCTCTGTCGGGCTCTGTCGGGCTCTGTCGGGCTCTGTCGGGCTCTACTGGGCCCTGTCGGGCCCTGTCGGGCCCTGTCGGGCTCTGTCGGGCTCTGTCGGGCTCTACTGGGCCCTGTCGGGCTCTGTCGGGCTCTGTCGGGCTCTGTCGGGCTCTGTCGGGCTCTACTGGGCTCTGTCGGGCTCTGTCGGGTTCTGTCGGGCCCTGTCGGGCCCTGTCGGTCTCTGTCGGGCCCTGTCGGGCCCTGTCGGGCTCTGTCGGGCCCTGTCGGGCCCTGTCTAGCTCTGTCGGGCCCTGTCGGGCCCTGTCGGGCCCTGTCGGGCCCTGTCGGGCTCTGTCGGGCTCTGTCGAGCTCTACTGGGCCCTGTCGGGCCCTGTCGGGCCCTGTCGGGCCCTGTCGGGCCCTGTCGGGCCCTGTCGGGCTCTGTCGGGCTCTGTCGGGCTCTGTCGGGCTCTGTCGGGCTCTGTCGGTTTCTACTGGGCTCTACTGGGCCCTGTCGGGCTCTGTCGGGCTCTGTCGGGCTCTGTCGGGCTCTGTCGGGCTCTGTCGGGCTCTACTGGGCTCTGTCGGGCTCGGTCGGGCCCTGTCGGGCTCTGTCGGGCTCTGTCGGGCTCTACTGGTCTCTGTCGGGCCCTGTCGGGCTCTGTCGGGCTCTACTGGGCCCTGTCGGGTCCTGTCGGGCTCTGTCGGGCTCTGTCGGGCCCTGTCGGGCCCTGTCGGGCCCTGTCGGGCCCTGTCGGGCTCTGTCGGGCCCTGTCGGGCCCTGTCGGGCTCTGTCGGGCTCTGTCGGGCTCTACTGGGCCCTGTCGGGCTCTGTCGGGCTATGTCGAGCTCTACTGGGCCCTGTCGGGCCCTGTCGGGCTCTGTCGGGCCCTGTCGGGCTCTACTGGGCCCTGTCGGGCCCTGTCGGGCTCTACTGGGCCCTGTCGGGCCCTGTCGGGCTCTGTCGGGCTCTGTCGAGCTCTACTGGGCTCTGTCGGGCCCTGTCGGGCTCTACTGGGCCCGGTCGGGCCCTGTCGGGCTCTTTCGGGCTCTTTCGGGCCCTGTCGGGCCCTGTCGGGCCCTGTCGGGCTCTGTCGGGCTCTGTCGGGCTCTGTCGGGCTCTGTCGATCTCTACTGGGCCCTGTCGGGCCCTGTCGGGCCCTGTCGGGCCCTGTCGGGCTCTGTCGGGCTCTGTCGGGCTCTACTGGGCCCTGTCGGGCCCTGTCGGGCCCTGTCGGGCTCTGTCGGGCTCTGTCGGGCTCTGTCGGGCTCTACTGGGCTAAACTGGGCCCTGTCGGGCCTGTTGGGCTCTGTCGGGCTCTGTCGGGCTCTACTGGGCTCTGTCGGGCTCTGTCGGGCTCTGTCGGGCTCTACTGGGCTCTACTGTTCCCTGTCGGGCCCTGTCGGGCTCTGTCGGGCTCTGTCGGGCTCTGTCGGGCTCTACTGGGCTCTGTCGGGCTCTGTCGGGCTCTGTCGGGCTCTATTGGGCTCTGTCGGGCTCTACTGGGCTCTACTGGGCCCTGTCGGGCTCTGTCGGGCTCTGTCGGGCCCTGTCGGGCCCTGTCGGGCCCTGTCGGGCTCTGTCGGGTTCTGTCGGGCTCTGTCGGGCTCTACTGGTCTCTGTCGGGCTCTGTCGGGCTCTGTCGGGCCCTGTCGGGCCCTGTCGGGCCCTGTCGGGCTCTGTCGGGCTCTGTCGGATCCTGTCGGGCCCTGTCGGGCTCTGTCGGGCTCTGTCGGGCTCTACTGGGCCCTGTCGGGCTCTGTCGGGCTCTACTGGGCCCTGTCGGGCTCTGTCGGGCCCTGTCGGGCCCTGTCGGGCTCTGTCGGGCTCTGTCGAGCTCTACTGGGCTCTGTCGGGCTCTGTCGGGCCCTGTCGGGCTCTGTCGGGCCCTGTCGGGCTCTGTCGGGCTCTGTCGGGCTCTACTGGGCCCTGTCGGGCTCTGTCGGGCCCTGTCGGGCCCTGTCGGGCTCTGTCGGGCCCTGTCGGGCCCTGTTGGGCTCTTTCGGGCCCTGTCGGGCTCTGTCGGGCTCTGTCGGGCTCTGTCGGGCTCTGTCGGGCTCTGTCGGGCTCTGTCGGGCTCTACTGGGCCCTGTCGGGCCCTGTCGGGCCCTGTCGGGCCCTGTCGGGCTCTGTCGGGCTCTGTCGGGCTCTACTGGGCCCTGTCGGGCTCTGTCGGGCTCTGTCGGGCTCTGTCGGGCTCTACTGGGCTCTGTCGGGCTCTGTCGGGTTCTGTCGGGCCCTGTCGGGCCCTGTCGGTCTCTGTCGGGCCCTGTCGGGCCCTGTCGGGCCCTGTCGGGCCCTGTCGGGCCCTGTCTAGCTCTGTCGGGCCCTGTCGGGCCCTGTCGGGCCCTGTCGGGCCCTGTCGGGCTCTGTCGGGCTCTGTCGAGCTCTACTGGGCCCTGTCGGGCCCTGTCGGGCCCTGTCGGGCCCTGTCGAGCTCTGTCGGGCCCTGTCGGGCCCTGTCGGGCCCTGTCGGGCCCTGTCGGGCCCTGTCGGGCTCTGTCGGGCTCTGTCGGGCTCTGTCGGGCTCTGTCGGTTTCTACTGGGCTCTACTGGGCCCTGTCGGGCTCTGTCGGGCTCTGTCGGGCTCTGTCGGGCTCTGTCGGGCTCTACTGGGCTCTGTCGGGCTCGGTCGGGCCCTGTCGGGCTCTGTCGGGCTCTGTCGGGCTCTACTGGTCTCTGTCGGGCCCTGTCGGGCTCTGTCGGGCTCTACTGGGCCCTGTCGGGCCCTGTCGGGCTCTGTCGGGCCCTGTCGGGCCCTGTCGGGCCCTGTCGGGCTCTGTCGGGCTCTGTCGGGCCCTGTCGGGCTCTGTCGGGCTCTGTCGGGCTCTACTGGGCCCTGTCGGGCTCTGTCGGGCTCTGTCGAGCTCTACTGGGCCCTGTCGGGCTCTGTCGGGCTCTGTCGGGCTCTGTCGGGCTCTGTCGGGTTCTACTGGGCCCTGTCGGGCTCTGTCGGGCTCTGTCGGGCCCTGTCGGGCTCTGTCGGGCTCTGTCGGGCTCTGTCGGGCTCTACTGGACCCTGTCGGGCCCTGTCGGGCCCTGTCGGGCCCTGTCGGGCCCTGTCGGGCTCTGTCGGGCCCTGTCGGGCTCTACTGGGCCCTGTCGGGCCCTGTCGGGCCCTGTCGGGCTCTGTCGGGCTCTGTCGAGCTCTACTGGGCTCTGTCGGGCTCTGTCGGGCCCTGTCGGGCCCTGTCGGGCTCTGTCGGGCTCTGTCGGGCTCTGTCGGGCTCTGTCGGGCTCTACTGGGCTCTGTCGGGCTCGGTCGGGCCCTGTCGGGCTCTGTCAAGCTCTGTCGGGCTCTGTCGGGCTCTGTCGGGCTCTGTCGGGCCCTGTCGGGCTCTGTCGGGCTCTGTCGGGATCTACTGGGCTCTGTCGGGCTCTGTCGGGTTCTGTCGGGCCCTGTCGGGCCCTGTCGGGCTCTGTCGGGCTCTGTCGGGCCCTGTCGGGCTCTGTCGGGCTCTATTGGGCCCTGTCGGGCCCTGTCGGGCTCTGTCGGGCTCTGTCGGATCCTGTCGGGCCCTGTCGGGCTCTGTCGGGCTCTGTCGGGCTCTACTGGGCCCTGTCGGGCTCTGTCGGGCTCTACTGGGCCCTGTCGGGCTCTGTCGGGCCCTGTCGGGCCCTGTCGGGCTCTGTCGGGCTCTGTCGAGCTCTACTGGGCTCTGTCGGGCTCTGTCGGGCCCTGTCGGGCTCTGTCGGGCCCTGTCGGGCTCTGTCGGGCCCTGTCGGGCTCTGTCGGGCTCTGTCGGGCTCTACTGGGCCCTGTCGGGCTCTGTCGGGCTCTGTCGGGCTCTGTCGGGCCCTGTCGGGCCCTGTCGGGCTCTGTCGGGCTCTGTCGGGCTCTGTCGGGCTCTGTCGGGCTCTACTGGGCCCTGTCGGGCCCTGTCGGGCCCTGTCGGGCTCTGTCGGGCTCTGTCGGGCTCTACTGGGCCCTGTCGGGCTCTGTCGGGCTCTGTCGGGCTCTGTCGGGCTCTGTCGGGCTCTACTGGGCTCTGTCGGGCTCTGTCGGGTTCTGTCGGGCCCTGTCGGGCCCTGTCGGTCTCTGTCGGGCCCTGTCGGGCCCTGTCGGGCTCTGTCGGGCCCTGTCGGGCCCTGTCTAGCTCTGTCGGGCCCTGTCGGGCCCTGTCGGGCCCTGTCGGGCCCTGTCGGGCTCTGTCGGGCTCTGTCGAGCTCTACTGGGCCCTGTCGGGCCCTGTCGGGCCCTGTCGGGCCCTGTCGAGCTCTGTCGGGCCCTGTCGGGCCCTGTCGGGCCCTGTCGGGCTCTGTCGGGCTCTGTCGGGCTCTGTCGGGCTCTGTCGGGCTCTGTCGGTTTCTACTGGGCTCTACTGGGCCCTGTCGGGCTCTGTCGGGCTCTGTCGGGCTCTGTCGGGCTCTGTCGGGCTCTGTCGGGCTCTACTGGGCTCTGTCGGGCTCGGTCGGGCCCTGTCGGGCTCTGTCGGGCTCTGTCGGGCTCTACTGGTCTCTGTCGGGCCCTGTCGGGCTCTGTCGGGCTCTACTGGGCCCTGTCGGGTCCTGTCGGGCTCTGTCGGGCTCTGTCGGGCCCTGTCGGGCCCTGTCGGGCCCTGTCGGGCCCTGTCGGGCTCTGTCGGGCCCTGTCGGGCCCTGTCGGGCTCTGTCGGGCTCTGTCGGGCTCTACTGGGCCCTGTCGGGCTCTGTCGGGCTCTGTCGAGCTCTACTGGGCCCTGTCGGGCTCTGTCGGGCTCTGTCGGGCTCTGTCGGGCTCTGTCGGGCTCTGTCGGGCTCTGTCGGGCTCTACTGGGCCCTGTCGGGCTCTGTCGGGCTCTGTCGGGCCCTGTCGGGCTCTGTCGGGCTCTGTCGGGCTCTGTCGGGCTCTGTCGGGCTCTACTGGACCCTGTCGGGCCCTGTCGGGCCCTGTCGGGCTCTGTCGGGCCCTGTCGGGCGCTACTGGGCCCTGTCGGGCCCTGTCGGGCTCTGTCGGGCTCTGTCGAGCTCTACTGGGCTCTGTCGGGCTCTGTCGGGCTCTGTCGGGCCCTGTCGGGCTCTGTCGGGCTCTGTCGGGCTCTGTCGGGCTCTACTGGGCCCTGTCGGGCTCTGTCGGGCCCTGTCGGGCCCTGTCGGGCCCTGTCGGGCTTTGTCGGGCTTTGTCGGGCTCTGTCGGGCTCGGTCGGGCCCTGTCGGGCTCTGTCGGGCTCTGTCGGGCTCTGTCGGGCTCTGTCGGGCTCTGTCGGGCCCTGTCGGGCTCTGTCGGGCTCTGTCGGGATCTACTGGGCTCTGTCGGGCTCTGTCGGGTTCTGTCGGGCCCTGTCGGGCCCTGTCGGGCTCTGTCGGGCTCTATTGGGCTCTGTCGGGCTCTACTGGGCTCTACTGGGCCCTGTCGGGCTCTGTCGGGCTCTGTCGGGCTCTGTCGGGCTCTACTGGGCTCTGTCGGGCCCTGTCGGGCCCTGTCGGGCTCTGTCGGGCTCTGTCGGGCTCTGTCGGGCTCTGTCGGGCTCTGTCGGGCTCTGTCGGGCTCTACTGGTCTCTGTCGGGCTCTGTCGGGCTCTGTCGGACTCTGTCGGGCCCTGTCGGGCCCTGTCGGGCTCTGTCGGGCTCTGTCGGATCCTGTCGGGCCTGTCGGGGCTCTGTCGGGCTCTGTCGGGCTCTACTGGGCCCTGTCGGGCTCTGTCGGGCTCTACTGGGCCCTGTCGGGCTCTGACGGGCCCTGTCGGGCTCTGTCGGGCTCTGTCGGGCTCTGTCGAGCTCTACTGGGCTCTGTCGGGCTCTGTCGGGCCCTGTCGGCCCTGTCGGGCCCTGTCGGGCCCTGTCGGGCTCTGTCGGGCTCTACTGGGCCCTGTCGGCTCTGTCGGGCTCTGTCGGGCCCTGTCGGGCTCTGTCGGGCCCTGTCGGGCCCTGTCGGGCCCTGTCGGGCTCTTTCGGGCCCTGTCGGGCTCTGTCGGGCTCTGTCGGGCTCTGTCGGGCTCTGTCGGGCTCTGTCGGGCTCTACTGGGCCCTGTCGGGCCCTGTCGGGCCCTGTCGGTCCCTGTCGGGCCCTGTCGGGCCCTGTCGGGCCCTGTCGGCCCTGTCGGGCCCTGTCGGGCTCTGTCGGGCTCTGTCGGGCTCTACTGGGCCCTGTCGGGCTCTGTCGGGCTCTGTCGGGCTCTGTCGGGCTCTACTGGGCTCTGTCGGGCTCTGTTGGGCCCTGTCGGGCTCTGTCGGGCCCTGTCGGGCCCTGTCGGGCCCTGTCGGGCTCTGTCGGGCTCTGTCGGGCCCTGTCGGGCCCTGTCGGGCCCTGTCGGGCTCTGTCGGGCTCTGTCGAGCTCTACTGGGCCCTATCGGGCCCTGTCGAGCTCTGTCGGGCCCTGTCGGGCCCTGTCGGGCCCTGTCGGGCTCTGTCGGGCTCTGTCGGTTTCTACTGGGCTCTACTGGGCCCTGTCGGGCTCTGTCGGGCTCTGTCGGGCTCTGTCGGGCTCTACTGGGCTCTATCGGGCTCGGTCGGGCCCTGTCGGGCTCTGTCGGGCTCTGTCGGGCTCTACTGGTCCCTGTCGGGCCCTGTCGGGCCCTGTCGGGCTCTGTCGGGCTCTGTCGGGTTCTACTGGGCCCTGTCGGGCCCTGTCGGGCTCTGTCGGGCCCTGTCGGGCCCTGTCGGGCTCTGTCGGGCCCTGGTCGGGCTCTGTCGGGCTCTGTCGGGCTCTACTGGGCCCTGTCGGGCTCTGTCGGGCTCTGTCGAGCTCCTACTGGGCCCTGTCGGGCTCTGTCGGGCTCTGTCGGGCTCTGTCGGGCTCTGTCGGGCTCTGTCGGGCTCTGTCGGGCTCTACTGGGCCCTGTCGGGCTCTGTCGGGCTCTGTCGGGCTCTACTGGACCCTGTCGGGCTCTGTCGGGCCCTGTCGGGCTCTACTGGACCCTGTCGGGCCCTGTCGGGCCCTGTCGGGCCCTGTCGGGCCCTGTCGGGCTCTGTCGGGCTCTGTCGGGCTCTACTGGACCCTGTCGGGCTCTGTCGGGCCCTGTCGGGCCCTGTCGGGCCCTGTCGGGCTCTGTCGGGCCCTGTCGGGCTCTACTGGGCCCTGTCGGGCCCTGTCGGGCCCTGTCGGGCTCTACTGGGCCCTGTCGGGCCCTGTCGGGCTCTGTCGGGCTCTGCCGAGCTCTACTGGGCTCTGTCGGGCCCTGTCGGGCTCTACTGGGCCCGGTCGGGCCCTGTCGGGCTCTTTCGGGCTCTTTCGGGCCCTGTCGGGCCCTGTCGGGCCCTGTCGGGCTCTGTCGGGCTCTGTCGGGCCCTGTCGGGCTCTGTCGGGCTCTACTGGGCCCTGTCGGGCCCTGTCGGGCCCTGTCGAGCTCTGTCGGGCTCTGTCGGGCTCTGTCGGGCTCTGTCGGGCTCTGTCGGGCCCTGTCGGGCCCTGTCGGGCTCTGTCGGGCTCTACTGGGCTCTGTCGGGTTCTACTGGGCTCTACTGGGCCCTGTCGGGCTCTGTCGGGCTCTGTCGGGCTCTACTGGGCTCTGTCGGGCTCGGTCGGGCCGTGTCGGGCTCTGTCAAGCTCTGTCGGGCTCTGTCGGGCTCTGTCGGGCTCTGTCGGGCTCTACTGGTCTCTGTCGGGCCCTGTCGGGCCCTGTCGGGCCCTGTCGGGCTCTGTCGGGCTCTGTCGAGCTCTACTGGGCTCTGTCGGGCTCTGTCGGGCCCTGTCGGGCTCTGTCGGGCTCTACTGGCCCCTGTCGGGCTCTGTCGGTCTCTGTCGAGCTCTACTGGGCTCTGTCGGGCTCTGTCGGGCCCTGTCGGGCCCTGTCGGGCCCTGTCGGGCCCTGTCGGGCCCTGTCGGGCTCTGTCGGGCTCTGTCGGGCTCTGTCGGGCTCTGTCGGGCCCTGTCGGGCTCTACTGGGCCCTGTCGGGCCCTGTCGGGCTCTGTCGGGCTCTGTCGGGCTCTGTCGGGCCCTGTCGGGCTCTGTCGGGCTCTACTGGGCCCTGTCGGGCTCTGTCGGGCCTTGTCGGGCTCTGTCGGGCTCTGTCGAGCTCTACTGGGCTCTGTCGGGCCCTGTCGGGCCCTGTCGGGCTCTGTCGGGCTCTGTCGGGCTCTGTCGGGCCCTGTCGGGCCCTGTCGGGCTCTGTCGGGCTCTGTCGGGCTCTGTCGGGCTCTACTGGGCCCTGTCGGGCTCTGTCGGGCTCTGTCGGGCCCTGTCGGGCCCTGTCGGGCTCTGTCGGGCTCTACTGGGCCCTGTCGGGCCCTGTCGGGCCCTGTCGGGCTCTGTCGGGCCCTGTCGGGCTCTGTCGGGCTCTGTCGAGCTCTACTGGGCTCTGTCGGGCTCTGTCGGGCCCTGTCGGGCTCTGTCGGGCCCTGTCGGGCTCTGTCGGGCTCTGTCGGGCTCTGTCGGGCTCTGTCGGGCCCTGTCGGGCCCTGTCGGGCCCTGTCGGGCTCTGTCGGGCCCTGTCGGGCCCTGTCGGGCCCTGTCGGGCTTTGTCGGGCTCTGTCGGGCTCTGTCGGGCTGTACTGGGCTCTGTCGGGCCCTGTCGGGCCCTTTCGGTCTCTGTCGGGCCCTGTCGGGCTCTGCCGGGCTCTGCCGGGCTCTGTCGGGCTCTACTGGGCACTGTCGGGCTCTGTCGGGCTTTGTCAGGCTCTGTCGGGCTCTACTGGGCTCTGTCGGGTTCTGTCGGGCCCTGTCGGGCCCTGTCGGGCCCTGTCGGGCCCTGTCGGGCCCTGTCGGGCTCTGTCGGGCTCTGTCGGGCTCTGTCGGGTTCTACTGGGCTCTACTGAGCCCTGTCGGGCTCTGTCGGGCTCTGTCGGGCTCTACTGGGCCCTGTCGGGCTCGGTCGGGCTCTGTCGGGCTCTGTCGGGCTCTGTCGGGCTCTGTCGGGCTCTGTCGGGCTCTGTCGGGCTCTACTGGTCTCTGTCGGGCCCTGTCGGGCCCTGTCGGGCCCTGTCGGGCCCTGTCGGGCTCTGTCGGGCTCTACTGGGCCCTGTCGGGCCCTGTCGGGCCCTGTCGGGCCCTGTCGGGCTCTGTCGGGCTCTGTCGAGCTCTACTGGGCCCTGTCGGGCCCTGTCGGGCCCTGTCGGGCTCTGTCGGGCTCTGTCGGGCCCTGTCGGGCCCTGTCGGGCCCTGTCGGGCTCTGTCGGGCTCTGTCGGGCTCTGTCGGGCTCTGTCGGGCTCTGTTGGGCTCTGTCGGGCCCTGTCGGTCTCTGTCGGGCTCTGTCGGGCTCTGTCGGGCCCTGTCGAGCTCTGTCGGGCTCTATTGGGCCCTGTCGGGCTCTGTCGGGCCCTGTCGGGCCCTGTCGGGCTCTGTCGGGCTCTGTCGAGCTCTACTGGGCCCTGTCGGGCTCTGTCGGGCCCTGTCGGGCTCTGTCGGGCTCTGTCGGGCTCTGTCGGGCTCTGTCGGGCTCTACTGGGCCCTGTCGGGCTCTGTCGGGCCCTGTCGGGCCCTGTCGGGCTCTGTCGGGCTCTGTCGGGCTCTGTCGGGCTCTGTCGGGCTCTGTCGGGCTCTGTCGGGCTCTATTGGGCTCTGTCGGGTTCTACTGGGCTCTACTGGGCCCTGTCGGGCTCTGTCGGGCTCTGTCGGGCTCTGTCGGGCCCTGTCGGGCCCTGTCGGGCTCTACTGGGCCCTGTCGGGCTCTGTCGGGCTCTACTGGGCTAAACTGGGCCCTGTCGGGCTGTGTCGTGCTCTGTCGGGCTCTGTCGGGCTCTACTGGGCCCTGTCGGGCCCTGTCGGGCCCTGTCGTGCTCTGTCGGGCTCTACTGGGCCCTGTCGGGCCCTGTCGGGCTCTGTAGGTATCTGTCGGGCTCTACTGGGCCCTGTCGGGCCCTGTCGGGCCCTGTCGGGCTCTGTCGGGCTCTACTCGGCCCTGTCGGGCTCTGTCGGGCTCTGTCGGGCTCTGTCGGGCTCTGTCGGGCTCTACTGGGCTCTGTCGGGCTCTGTCGGGTTGTGTCGGGATCTGCCGGGCTCTGTCGGGCTCTACTGGGCTCTGTCGGGCTCTGTCGGGCTCTACTGGGCCCTGTCGGGCCCTGTCGGGCTCTGTCGGGCTCTGTCGGGCACTGTCGGGCTCTACTGGGCCCTGTCGGGCCCTGTCGGGCTCTGTCGGGCTCTGTCGGGCTCTACTGGGCTCTGTCGGGCTCTACTGGGCTCTACTGGGCCCTGCCGGGCTCTGTCGGGCTCTGTCGGGCCCTGTCGGGCCCTGTCGGGCCCTGTCGGGCTCTGTCGGGCCCTGTCGGGCCCTGTCGGGCTCTGTCGGGCTCTGTCGGGCTCTACTGGGCCCTGTCGGGCCCTGTCGGGCCCTGTCGGGCTCTGTCGGGCTCTGTCGGGCTCTGTCGGGCTCTACTGGGCTAAACTGGGCCCTGTCGGGCCCTGTCGGGCTCTGTCGGGCTCTGTCGGGCTCTGTCGGGCTCTACTGGGCTCTGTCGGGCTCTGTCGGGCTCTGTCGGGCTCTACTGGGCTCTACTGTTCCCTGTCGGGCCCTGTCGGGCTCTGTCGGGCTCTGTCGGGCTCTGTCGGGCTCTACTGGGCTCTGTCGGGCTCTGTCGGGCTCTGTCGGGCTCTGTCGGGCTCTACTGGGCCCTGCCGGGCCCTGTCGGGCTCTGTCGGGCTCTGTCGGGCTCTGTCGGGCTCTACTGGGCCCTGTCGGGCTCTGTCGGGCCCTGTCGGGCTCTGTCGGGCTCTGTCGGGCCCTGTCGGGCTCTGTCGGGCTCTGTCGGGCTCTGTCGGGCTCTGTCGGGCTCTACTGGGCTAAACTGGGCTCTGTCGGGCCCTGTCGGGCCCTGTCGGGCCCTGTCGGGCTCTGTCGGGCTCTGTCGGGCTCTACTGGGCTCTGTCGGGCTCTGTCGGGCCCTGTCGGGCTCTGTCGGGCTCTGTCGGGCTCTGTCGGGCTCTACTGGGCCCTGTCGGGCCCTGTCGGGCCCTGTCGGGCTCTGTCGGGCTCTGTCGAGCTCTACTGGGCTCTGTCGGGCTCTGTCGGGCTCTGTCGGGCTCTGGCGGGCTCTGTCGGGCTCTACCGGGCCCTGTCGGGCTCTGTCGGGCCCTGTCGGGCTCTGTCGGGCTCTACTGGGCCCTGTCGGGCTCTGTTTGGATCTGTCGGGCCCTGTCGGGCCCTGTCGGGCCCTGTCGGGATCTGTCGGGCTCTGTCGGGCTCTGTCGGGCTCTACTGGACTCTGTCGGGCTCTGTCGGGCCCTGTCGGGCCCTGTCGAGCTCTGTCGGGCTCTGTCGGGCTCTGTCGGGATCTACTGGGCTCTGTCGGGCTCTGTCGGGTTCTGTCAGGCTCTGTCGGGCCCTGTCGGGCTCTGTCGGGCTCTATTGGGCTCTGTCGGGCTCTACTGGGCTCTACTGGGCCCTGTCGGGCTCTGTCGGGCTCTGTCGGGCTCTACTGGGCTCTGTCGGGCTCTGTCGGGCCCTGTCGGGCTCTGTCGGGCTCTGTCGGGCTCTGTCGGGCTCTACTGGTCTCTGTCGTCTCTGTCGGGCTCTGTCGGACTCTGTCGGGCCCTGTCGGGCCCTGTCGGGCTCTGTCGGGCTCTGTCGGATCCTGTCGGGCCCTGTCGGGCTCTGTCGGGCTCTGTCGGGCTCTACTGGGCCCTGTCGGGCTCTGTCGGGCTCTACTGGGCCCTGTCGGGCCCTGTCGGGCCCTATCGGGCCCTGTCGGGCTCTGTCGGGCTCTGTCGAGCTCTACTGGGCTCTGTCGGGCTCTGTCGGGCCCTGTCGGGCTCTGTCGGGCTCTGTCGGGCTCTGGCGGGCCCTGTCGGGCTCTGGCGGGCTCTGTCGGGCTCTGTCGGGCTCTACTGGGCCCTGTCGGGCTCTGTCGGGCTCTGTCGGGCCCTGTCGGGCTCTGTCGGGCTCTGTCGGGCCCTGTCGGGCCCTGTCGGGCTCTTTCGGGCCCTGTCGGGCCCTGTCGGGCCCTGTCGGGCTCTGTCGGGCTCTGTCGGGCTCTGTCGGGCTCTACTGGGCCCTGTCGGGCCCTGTCGGGCCCTGTCGGGCTCTGTCGGGCTCTGTCGGGCTCTACTGGGCCCTGTCGGGCTCTGTCGGGCTCTGTCGGGCTCTGTCGGGCTCTGTCGGGCTCTACTGGGCTCTGTCGGGCTCTACTGGGCTCTGTCGGGCTCTGTCGGGCTCTGTCGGGTTCTGTCGGGCCCTGTCGGGCCCTGTCGGGCCCTGTCGGGCTCTGTCGGGCTCTGTCGGGCCCTGTCGGGCCCTGTCGGGCCCTGTCGGGCCCTGTCTAGCTCTGTCGGGCCCTGTCGGGCCCTGTCGGGCTCTGTCGGGCTCTGTCGAGCTCTACTGGGCCCTGTCGGGCCCTGTCGGGCCCTGTCGAGCTCTGTCGGGCCCTGTCGGGCCCTGTCGGGCCCTGTCGGGCTCTGTCGGGCTCTGTCGGGCTCTGTCGGTTTCTACTGGGCTCTACTGGGCCCTGTCGGGCTCTGTCGGGCTCTGTCGGGCTCTACTGGGCTCTGTCGGGTTCGGTCGGGCCCTGTCGGGCTCTGTCGGGCTCTGTCGGGCTCTACTGGTCTCTGTCGGGCCCTGTCGGGCCCTGTCGGGCTCTGTCGGGCCCTGTCGGGCTCTGTCGGGCTCTACTGGGCCCTGTCGGGCCCTGTCGGGCCCTGTCGGGCTCTGTCGGGCTCTGTCGGGCCCTGTCGGGCTCTGTCGGGCTTTGTCGGGCTCTACTGGGCCCTGTCGGGCTCTGTCGGGCTCTGTCGAGCTCTACTGGGCCCTGTCGGGCTCTGTCGGGCTCTGTCGGGCTCTACTGGGCCCTGTCGGGCTCTGTCGGGCTCTGTCGGGCTCTGTCGGGCTCTGTCTGGCCCTGTCGGGCTCTGTCGGGCTCTGTCGGGCTCTGTCGGGCTCTGTCGGGCTCTACTGGACCCTGTCGGGCCCTGTCGGGCCCTGTCGGGCTCTGTCGGGCCCTGTCGGGCTCTACTGGGCCCTGTCGGGCCCTGTCGGGCTCTGTCGGGCCCTGTCGGGCTCTGTCGGGCTCTGTCGAGCTCTACTGGGCTCTGTCGGGCCCTGTCGGGCGCTGTCGGGCGCTGTCGGGCGCTGTCGGGCTCTGTCGGGCTCTGTCGGGCTCTGTCGGGCTCTGTCGGGCTCTACTGGGCCCTGTCGGGCCCTGTCGGGCCCTGTCGGGCCCTGTCGGGCTCTGTCGGGCTCTGTCGGGCTCTGTCGGGCTCTGTCGGGCTCGGTCGGGCCCTGTCGGGCTCGGTCGGGCCCTGTCGGGCCCTGTCGGGCTCTGTCGGGCTCTGTCGGGCCCTGTCGGGCCCTGTCGGGCTCTGTCGGGCCCTGTCGGGCTCTGTCGGGCTCTGTCGGGCTCTACTGGGCTCTGTCGGGCTCGGTCGGGCCCTGTCGGGCTCTGTCAAGCTCTGTCGGGCTCTGTCGGGCTCTACTGGTCTCTGTCGGGCCCTGTCGGGCCCTGTCGGGCTCTGTCGGGCTCTGTCGAGCTCTACTGGGCTCTGTCGGGCTCTGTCGGGCCCTGTCGGGCTCTGTCGGGCTCTACTGGGCCCTGTCGGGCTCTGTCGGGCTCTGTCGAGCTCTACTGGGCTCTGTCGGGCTCTGTCGGGCCCTGTCGGGCTCTGTCGGGCCCTGTCGGGCTCTGTCGGGCTCTGTCGGGCTCTCTCGGGCCCTATCGGGCTCTGTCGGGCTCGGTCGGGCCCTGTCGGGCTCTGTCAAGCTCTGTCGGGCTCTGTCGGGCTCTGTCGGGCTCTGTCGGGCCCTGTCGGGCTCTGTCGGGCTCTGTCGGGATCTACTGGGCTCTGTCGGGCTCTGTCGGGTTCTGTCGGGCCCTGTCGGGCCCTGTCGGGCTCTGTCGGGCTCTGTCGGGCCCTGTCGGGCTCTGTCGGGCTCTATTGGGCCCTGTCGGGCCCTGTCGGGCTCTGTCGGGCTCTGTCGGATCCTGTCGGGCGCTGTCGGGCTCTGTCGGGCTCTGTCGGGCTCTACTGGGCCCTGTCGGGCTCTGTCGGGCTCTACTGGGCCCTGTCGGGCTCTGTCGGGCCCTGTCGGGCCCTGTCGGGCTCTGTCGGGCTCTGTCGAGCTCTACTGGGCTCTGTCGGGCTCTGTCGGGCCCTGTCGGGCTCTGTCGGGCCCTGTCGGGCTCTGTCGGGCCCTGTCGGGCTCTGTCGGGCTCTGTCGGGCTCTACTGGGCCCTGTCGGGCTCTGTCGGGCTCTGTCGGGCTCTGTCGGGCCCTGTCGGGCCCTGTCGGGCTCTGTCGGGCTCTGTCGGGCTCTGTCGGGCTCTGTCGGGCTCTGTCGGGCTCTACTGGGCCCTGTCGGGCCCTGTCGGGCCCTGTCGGGCTCTGTCGGGCTCTGTCGGGCTCTACTGGGCCCTGTCGGGCTCTGTCGGGCTCTGTCGGGCTCTGTCGGGCTCTGTCGGGCTCTACTGGGCTCTGTCGGGCTCTGTCGGGTTCTGTCGGGCCCTGTCGGGCCCTGTCGGTCTCTGTCGGGCCCTGTCGGGCCCTGTCGGGCTCTGTCGGGCCCTGTCGGGCCCTGTCTAGCTCTGTCGGGCCCTGTCGGGCCCTGTCGGGCCCTGTCGGGCCCTGTCGGGCTCTGTCGGGCTCTGTCGAGCTCTACTGGGCCCTGTCGGGCCCTGTCGGGCCCTGTCGGGCCCTGTCGAGCTCTGTCGGGCCCTGTCGGGCCCTGTCGGGCCCTGTCGGGCTCTGTCGGGCTCTGTCGGGCTCTGTCGGGCTCTGTCGGGCTCTGTCGGTTTCTACTGGGCTCTACTGGGCCCTGTCGGGCTCTGTCGGGCTCTGTCGGGCTCTGTCGGGCTCTGTCGGGCTCTACTGGGCTCTGTCGGGCTCGGTCGGGCCCTGTCGGGCTCTGTCGGGCTCTGTCGGGCTCTACTGGTCTCTGTCGGGCCCTGTCGGGCTCTGTCGGGCTCTACTGGGCCCTGTCGGGTCCTGTCGGGCTCTGTCGGGCTCTGTCGGGCCCTGTCGGGCCCTGTCGGGCCCTGTCGGGCCCTGTCGGGCTCTGTCGGGCCCTGTCGGGCCCTGTCGGGCTCTGTCGGGCTCTGTCGGGCTCTACTGGGCCCTGTCGGGCTCTGTCGGGCTCTGTCGAGCTCTACTGGGCCCTGTCGGGCTCTGTCGGGCTCTGTCGGGCTCTGTCGGGCTCTGTCGGGCTCTGTCGGGCTCTGTCGGGCTCTACTGGGCCCTGTCGGGCTCTGTCGGGCTCTGTCGGGCCCTGTCGGGCTCTGTCGGGCTCTGTCGGGCTCTGTCGGGCTCTGTCGGGCTCTACTGGACCCTGTCGGGCCCTGTCGGGCCCTGTCGGGCTCTGTCGGGCCCTGTCGGGCGCTACTGGGCCCTGTCGGGCCCTGTCGGGCTCTGTCGGGCTCTGTCGAGCTCTACTGGGCTCTGTCGGGCTCTGTCGGGCTCTGTCGGGCCCTGTCGGGCTCTGTCGGGCTCTGTCGGGCTCTGTCGGGCTCTACTGGGCCCTGTCGGGCTCTGTCGGGCCCTGTCGGGCCCTGTCGGGCCCTGTCGGGCTTTGTCGGGCTTTGTCGGGCTCTGTCGGGCTCGGTCGGGCCCTGTCGGGCTCTGTCGGGCTCTGTCGGGCTCTGTCGGGCTCTGTCGGGCTCTGTCGGGCCCTGTCGGGCTCTGTCGGGCTCTGTCGGGATCTACTGGGCTCTGTCGGGCTCTGTCGGGTTCTGTCGGGCCCTGTCGGGCCCTGTCGGGCTCTGTCGGGCTCTATTGGGCTCTGTCGGGCTCTACTGGGCTCTACTGGGCCCTGTCGGGCTCTGTCGGGCTCTGTCGGGCTCTGTCGGGCTCTACTGGGCTCTGTCGGGCCCTGTCGGGCCCTGTCGGGCTCTGTCGGGCTCTGTCGGGCTCTGTCGGGCTCTGTCGGGCTCTGTCGGGCTCTGTCGGGCTCTACTGGTCTCTGTCGGGCTCTGTCGGGCTCTGTCGGACTCTGTCGGGCCCTGTCGGGCCCTGTCGGGCTCTGTCGGGCTCTGTCGGATCCTGTCGGGCCCTGTCGGGCTCTGTCGGGCTCTGTCGGGCTCTACTGGGCCCTGTCGGGCTCTGTCGGGCTCTACTGGGCCCTGTCGGGCTCTGACGGGCCCTGTCGGGCTCTGTCGGGCTCTGTCGGGCTCTGTCGAGCTCTACTGGGCTCTGTCGGGCTCTGTCGGGCCCTGTCGGGCCCTGTCGGGCCCTGTCGGGCCCTGTCGGGCTCTGTCGGGCTCTACTGGGCCCTGTCGGGCTCTGTCGGGCTCTGTCGGGCCCTGTCGGGCTCTGTCGGGCCCTGTCGGGCCCTGTCGGGCCCTGTCGGGCTCTTTCGGGCCCTGTCGGGCTCTGTCGGGCTCTGTCGGGCTCTGTCGGGCTCTGTCGGGCTCTGTCGGGCTCTACTGGGCCCTGTCGGGCCCTGTCGGGCCCTGTCGGTCCCTGTCGGGCCCTGTCGGGCCCTGTCGGGCCCTGTCGGGCCCTGTCGGGCCCTGTCGGGCTCTGTCGGGCTCTGTCGGGCTCTACTGGGCCCTGTCGGGCTCTGTCGGGCTCTGTCGGGCTCTGTCGGGCTCTACTGGGCTCTGTCGGGCTCTGTTGGGCCCTGTCGGGCTCTGTCGGGCCCTGTCGGGCCCTGTCGGGCTCTGTCGGGCTCTGTCGGGCCCTGTCGGGCCCTGTCGGGCCCTGTCGGGCTCTGTCGGGCTCTGTCGAGCTCTACTGGGCCCTATCGGGCCCTGTCGAGCTCTGTCGGGCCCTGTCGGGCCCTGTCGGGCCCTGTCGGGCTCTGTCGGGCTCTGTCGGTTTCTACTGGGCTCTACTGGGCCCTGTCGGGCTCTGTCGGGCTCTGTCGGGCTCTGTCGGGCTCTACTGGGCTCTATCGGGCTCGGTCGGGCCCTGTCGGGCTCTGTCGGGCTCTGTCGGGCTCTACTGGTCCCTGTCGGGCCCTGTCGGGCCCTGTCGGGCTCTGTCGGGCTCTGTCGGGTTCTACTGGGCCCTGTCGGGCCCTGTCGGGCTCTGTCGGGCCCTGTCGGGCCCTGTCGGGCTCTGTCGGGCCCTGTCGGGCTCTGTCGGGCTCTGTCGGGCTCTACTGGGCCCTGTCGGGCTCTGTCGGGCTCTGTCGAGCTCTACTGGGCCCTGTCGGGCTCTGTCGGGCTCTGTCGGGCTCTGTCGGGCTCTGTCGGGCTCTGTCGGGCTCTGTCGGGCTCTACTGGGCCCTGTCGGGCTCTGTCGGGCTCTGTCGGGCTCTACTGGACCCTGTCGGGCTCTGTCGGGCCCTGTCGGGCTCTACTGGACCCTGTCGGGCCCTGTCGGGCCCTGTCGGGCCCTGTCGGGCCCTGTCGGGCTCTCTCGGGCTCTGTCGGGCTCTACTGGACCCTGTCGGGCTCTGTCGGGCCCTGTCGGGCCCTGTCGGGCCCTGTCGGGCTCTGTCGGGCCCTGTCGGGCTCTACTGGGCCCTGTCGGGCCCTGTCGGGCCCTGTCGGGCTCTACTGGGCCCTGTCGGGCCCTGTCGGGCTCTGTCGGGCTCTGCCGAGCTCTACTGGGCTCTGTCGGGCCCTGTCGGGCTCTACTGGGCCCGGTCGGGCCCTGTCGGGCTCTTTCGGGCTCTTTCGGGCCCTGTCGGGCCCTGTCGGGCCCTGTCGGGCTCTGTCGGGCTCTGTCGGGCCCTGTCGGGCTCTGTCGGGCTCTACTGGGCCCTGTCGGGCCCTGTCGGGCCCTGTCGAGCTCTGTCGGGCTCTGTCGGGCTCTGTCGGGCTCTGTCGGGCTCTGTCGGGCCCTGTCGGGCCCTGTCGGGCTCTGTCGGGCTCTACTGGGCTCTGTCGGGTTCTACTGGGCTCTACTGGGCCCTGTCGGGCTCTGTCGGGCTCTGTCGGGCTCTACTGGGCTCTGTCGGGCTCGGTCGGGCCGTGTCGGGCTCTGTCAAGCTCTGTCGGGCTCTGTCGGGCTCTGTCGGGCTCTGTCGGGCTCTACTGGTCTCTGTCGGGCCCTGTCGGGCCCTGTCGGGCCCTGTCGGGCTCTGTCGGGCTCTGTCGAGCTCTACTGGGCTCTGTCGGGCTCTGTCGGGCCCTGTCGGGCTCTGTCGGGCTCTACTGGCCCCTGTCGGGCTCTGTCGGTCTCTGTCGAGCTCTACTGGGCTCTGTCGGGCTCTGTCGGGCCCTGTCGGGCCCTGTCGGGCCCTGTCGGGCCCTGTCGGGCCCTGTCGGGCTCTGTCGGGCTCTGTCGGGCTCTGTCGGGCTCTGTCGGGCCCTGTCGGGCTCTACTGGGCCCTGTCGGGCCCTGTCGGGCTCTGTCGGGCTCTGTCGGGCTCTGTCGGGCCCTGTCGGGCTCTGTCGGGCTCTACTGGGCCCTGTCGGGCTCTGTCGGGCCTTGTCGGGCTCTGTCGGGCTCTGTCGAGCTCTACTGGGCTCTGTCGGGCCCTGTCGGGCCCTGTCGGGCTCTGTCGGGCTCTGTCGGGCTCTGTCGGGCCCTGTCGGGCCCTGTCGGGCTCTGTCGGGCTCTGTCGGGCTCTGTCGGGCTCTACTGGGCCCTGTCGGGCTCTGTCGGGCTCTGTCGGGCCCTGTCGGGCCCTGTCGGGCTCTGTCGGGCTCTACTGGGCCCTGTCGGGCCCTGTCGGGCCCTGTCGGGCTCTGTCGGGCCCTGTCGGGCTCTGTCGGGCTCTGTCGAGCTCTACTGGGCTCTGTCGGGCTCTGTCGGGCCCTGTCGGGCTCTGTCGGGCCCTGTCGGGCTCTGTCGGGCTCTGTCGGGCTCTGTCGGGCTCTGTCGGGCCCTGTCGGGCCCTGTCGGGCCCTGTCGGGCTCTGTCGGGCCCTGTCGGGCCCTGTCGGGCCCTGTCGGGCTTTGTCGGGCTCTGTCGGGCTCTGTCGGGCTGTACTGGGCTCTGTCGGGCCCTGTCGGGCCCTTTCGGTCTCTGTCGGGCCCTGTCGGGCTCTGCCGGGCTCTGCCGGGCTCTGTCGGGCTCTACTGGGCACTGTCGGGCTCTGTCGGGCTTTGTCAGGCTCTGTCGGGCTCTACTGGGCTCTGTCGGGTTCTGTCGGGCCCTGTCGGGCCCTGTCGGGCCCTGTCGGGCCCTGTCGGGCCCTGTCGGGCTCTGTCGGGCTCTGTCGGGCTCTGTCGGGTTCTACTGGGCTCTACTGAGCCCTGTCGGGCTCTGTCGGGCTCTGTCGGGCTCTACTGGGCCCTGTCGGGCTCGGTCGGGCTCTGTCGGGCTCTGTCGGGCTCTGTCGGGCTCTGTCGGGCTCTGTCGGGCTCTGTCGGGCTCTACTGGTCTCTGTCGGGCCCTGTCGGGCCCTGTCGGGCCCTGTCGGGCCCTGTCGGGCTCTGTCGGGCTCTACTGGGCCCTGTCGGGCCCTGTCGGGCCCTGTCGGGCCCTGTCGGGCTCTGTCGGGCTCTGTCGAGCTCTACTGGGCCCTGTCGGGCCCTGTCGGGCCCTGTCGGGCTCTGTCGGGCTCTGTCGGGCCCTGTCGGGCCCTGTCGGGCCCTGTCGGGCTCTGTCGGGCTCTGTCGGGCTCTGTCGGGCTCTGTCGGGCTCTGTTGGGCTCTGTCGGGCCCTGTCGGTCTCTGTCGGGCTCTGTCGGGCTCTGTCGGGCCCTGTCGAGCTCTGTCGGGCTCTATTGGGCCCTGTCGGGCTCTGTCGGGCCCTGTCGGGCCCTGTCGGGCTCTGTCGGGCTCTGTCGAGCTCTACTGGGCCCTGTCGGGCTCTGTCGGGCCCTGTCGGGCTCTGTCGGGCTCTGTCGGGCTCTGTCGGGCTCTGTCGGGCTCTACTGGGCCCTGTCGGGCTCTGTCGGGCCCTGTCGGGCCCTGTCGGGCTCTGTCGGGCTCTGTCGGGCTCTGTCGGGCTCTGTCGGGCTCTGTCGGGCTCTGTCGGGCTCTATTGGGCTCTGTCGGGTTCTACTGGGCTCTACTGGGCCCTGTCGGGCTCTGTCGGGCTCTGTCGGGCTCTGTCGGGCCCTGTCGGGCCCTGTCGGGCTCTACTGGGCCCTGTCGGGCTCTGTCGGGCTCTACTGGGCTAAACTGGGCCCTGTCGGGCTGTGTCGTGCTCTGTCGGGCTCTGTCGGGCTCTACTGGGCCCTGTCGGGCCCTGTCGGGCCCTGTCGTGCTCTGTCGGGCTCTACTGGGCCCTGTCGGGCCCTGTCGGGCTCTGTAGGTATCTGTCGGGCTCTACTGGGCCCTGTCGGGCCCTGTCGGGCCCTGTCGGGCTCTGTCGGGCTCTACTCGGCCCTGTCGGGCTCTGTCGGGCTCTGTCGGGCTCTGTCGGGCTCTGTCGGGCTCTACTGGGCTCTGTCGGGCTCTGTCGGGTTGTGTCGGGATCTGCCGGGCTCTGTCGGGCTCTACTGGGCTCTGTCGGGCTCTGTCGGGCTCTACTGGGCCCTGTCGGGCCCTGTCGGGCTCTGTCGGGCTCTGTCGGGCACTGTCGGGCTCTACTGGGCCCTGTCGGGCCCTGTCGGGCTCTGTCGGGCTCTGTCGGGCTCTACTGGGCTCTGTCGGGCTCTACTGGGCTCTACTGGGCCCTGCCGGGCTCTGTCGGGCTCTGTCGGGCCCTGTCGGGCCCTGTCGGGCCCTGTCGGGCTCTGTCGGGCCCTGTCGGGCCCTGTCGGGCTCTGTCGGGCTCTGTCGGGCTCTACTGGGCCCTGTCGGGCCCTGTCGGGCCCTGTCGGGCTCTGTCGGGCTCTGTCGGGCTCTGTCGGGCTCTACTGGGCTAAACTGGGCCCTGTCGGGCCCTGTCGGGCTCTGTCGGGCTCTGTCGGGCTCTGTCGGGCTCTACTGGGCTCTGTCGGGCTCTGTCGGGCTCTGTCGGGCTCTACTGGGCTCTACTGTTCCCTGTCGGGCCCTGTCGGGCTCTGTCGGGCTCTGTCGGGCTCTGTCGGGCTCTACTGGGCTCTGTCGGGCTCTGTCGGGCTCTGTCGGGCTCTGTCGGGCTCTACTGGGCCCTGCCGGGCCCTGTCGGGCTCTGTCGGGCTCTGTCGGGCTCTGTCGGGCTCTACTGGGCCCTGTCGGGCTCTGTCGGGCCCTGTCGGGCTCTGTCGGGCTCTGTCGGGCCCTGTCGGGCTCTGTCGGGCTCTGTCGGGCTCTGTCGGGCTCTGTCGGGCTCTACTGGGCTAAACTGGGCTCTGTCGGGCCCTGTCGGGCCCTGTCGGGCCCTGTCGGGCTCTGTCGGGCTCTGTCGGGCTCTACTGGGCTCTGTCGGGCTCTGTCGGGCCCTGTCGGGCTCTGTCGGGCTCTGTCGGGCTCTGTCGGGCTCTACTGGGCCCTGTCGGGCCCTGTCGGGCCCTGTCGGGCTCTGTCGGGCTCTGTCGAGCTCTACTGGGCTCTGTCGGGCTCTGTCGGGCTCTGTCGGGCTCTGGCGGGCTCTGTCGGGCTCTACCGGGCCCTGTCGGGCTCTGTCGGGCCCTGTCGGGCTCTGTCGGGCTCTACTGGGCCCTGTCGGGCTCTGTTTGGATCTGTCGGGCCCTGTCGGGCCCTGTCGGGCCCTGTCGGGATCTGTCGGGCTCTGTCGGGCTCTGTCGGGCTCTACTGGACTCTGTCGGGCTCTGTCGGGCCCTGTCGGGCCCTGTCGAGCTCTGTCGGGCTCTGTCGGGCTCTGTCGGGATCTACTGGGCTCTGTCGGGCTCTGTCGGGTTCTGTCAGGCTCTGTCGGGCCCTGTCGGGCTCTGTCGGGCTCTATTGGGCTCTGTCGGGCTCTACTGGGCTCTACTGGGCCCTGTCGGGCTCTGTCGGGCTCTGTCGGGCTCTACTGGGCTCTGTCGGGCTCTGTCGGGCCCTGTCGGGCTCTGTCGGGCTCTGTCGGGCTCTGTCGGGCTCTACTGGTCTCTGTCGTCTCTGTCGGGCTCTGTCGGACTCTGTCGGGCCCTGTCGGGCCCTGTCGGGCTCTGTCGGGCTCTGTCGGATCCTGTCGGGCCCTGTCGGGCTCTGTCGGGCTCTGTCGGGCTCTACTGGGCCCTGTCGGGCTCTGTCGGGCTCTACTGGGCCCTGTCGGGCCCTGTCGGGCCCTATCGGGCCCTGTCGGGCTCTGTCGGGCTCTGTCGAGCTCTACTGGGCTCTGTCGGGCTCTGTCGGGCCCTGTCGGGCTCTGTCGGGCTCTGTCGGGCTCTGGCGGGCCCTGTCGGGCTCTGGCGGGCTCTGTCGGGCTCTGTCGGGCTCTACTGGGCCCTGTCGGGCTCTGTCGGGCTCTGTCGGGCCCTGTCGGGCTCTGTCGGGCTCTGTCGGGCCCTGTCGGGCCCTGTCGGGCTCTTTCGGGCCCTGTCGGGCCCTGTCGGGCCCTGTCGGGCTCTGTCGGGCTCTGTCGGGCTCTGTCGGGCTCTACTGGGCCCTGTCGGGCCCTGTCGGGCCCTGTCGGGCTCTGTCGGGCTCTGTCGGGCTCTACTGGGCCCTGTCGGGCTCTGTCGGGCTCTGTCGGGCTCTGTCGGGCTCTGTCGGGCTCTACTGGGCTCTGTCGGGCTCTACTGGGCTCTGTCGGGCTCTGTCGGGCTCTGTCGGGTTCTGTCGGGCCCTGTCGGGCCCTGTCGGGCCCTGTCGGGCTCTGTCGGGCTCTGTCGGGCCCTGTCGGGCCCTGTCGGGCCCTGTCGGGCCCTGTCTAGCTCTGTCGGGCCCTGTCGGGCCCTGTCGGGCTCTGTCGGGCTCTGTCGAGCTCTACTGGGCCCTGTCGGGCCCTGTCGGGCCCTGTCGAGCTCTGTCGGGCCCTGTCGGGCCCTGTCGGGCCCTGTCGGGCTCTGTCGGGCTCTGTCGGGCTCTGTCGGTTTCTACTGGGCTCTACTGGGCCCTGTCGGGCTCTGTCGGGCTCTGTCGGGCTCTACTGGGCTCTGTCGGGTTCGGTCGGGCCCTGTCGGGCTCTGTCGGGCTCTGTCGGGCTCTACTGGTCTCTGTCGGGCCCTGTCGGGCCCTGTCGGGCTCTGTCGGGCCCTGTCGGGCTCTGTCGGGCTCTACTGGGCCCTGTCGGGCCCTGTCGGGCCCTGTCGGGCTCTGTCGGGCTCTGTCGGGCCCTGTCGGGCTCTGTCGGGCTTTGTCGGGCTCTACTGGGCCCTGTCGGGCTCTGTCGGGCTCTGTCGAGCTCTACTGGGCCCTGTCGGGCTCTGTCGGGCTCTGTCGGGCTCTACTGGGCCCTGTCGGGCTCTGTCGGGCTCTGTCGGGCTCTGTCGGGCTCTGTCTGGCCCTGTCGGGCTCTGTCGGGCTCTGTCGGGCTCTGTCGGGCTCTGTCGGGCTCTACTGGACCCTGTCGGGCCCTGTCGGGCCCTGTCGGGCTCTGTCGGGCCCTGTCGGGCTCTACTGGGCCCTGTCGGGCCCTGTCGGGCTCTGTCGGGCCCTGTCGGGCTCTGTCGGGCTCTGTCGAGCTCTACTGGGCTCTGTCGGGCCCTGTCGGGCGCTGTCGGGCGCTGTCGGGCGCTGTCGGGCTCTGTCGGGCTCTGTCGGGCTCTGTCGGGCTCTGTCGGGCTCTGTCGGGCTCTACTGGGCCCTGTCGGGCCCTGTCGGGCCCTGTCGGGCCCTGTCGGGCTCTGTCGGGCTCTGTCGGGCTCTGTCGGGCTCTGTCGGGCTCGGTCGGGCCCTGTCGGGCTCGGTCGGGCCCTGTCGGGCCCTGTCGGGCTCTGTCGGGCTCTGTCGGGCCCTGTCGGGCCCTGTCGGGCTCTGTCGGGCCCTGTCGGGCTCTGTCGGGCTCTGTCGGGCTCTACTGGGCTCTGTCGGGCTCGGTCGGGCCCTGTCGGGCTCTGTCAAGCTCTGTCGGGCTCTGTCGGGCTCTACTGGTCTCTGTCGGGCCCTGTCGGGCCCTGTCGGGCTCTGTCGGGCTCTGTCGAGCTCTACTGGGCTCTGTCGGGCTCTGTCGGGCCCTGTCGGGCTCTGTCGGGCTCTACTGGGCCCTGTCGGGCTCTGTCGGGCTCTGTCGAGCTCTACTGGGCTCTGTCGGGCTCTGTCGGGCCCTGTCGGGCTCTGTCGGGCCCTGTCGGGCTCTGTCGGGCTCTGTCGGGCTCTCTCGGGCCCTATCGGGCTCTGTCGGGCCCTGTCGGGCCCTGTCGGGCCCTGTCGGGCTCTGTCGGGCTCTGTCGGGCTCTGTCGGGCTCGGTCGGGCTCGGTCGGGCTCGGTCGGGCTCTACTGGGCCCTGTCGGGCTCGGTCGGGCCCTGTCGGGCTCTGTCAAGCTCTGTCGGGCTCTGTCGGGCTCTGTCGGGCTCTACTGGTCTCTGTCGGGCTCTGTCGGGCCCTGTCGGGCCCTGTCGGGCCCTGTCGGGCTCTGTCGGGCTCTGTCGAGCTCTTCTGGGCTCTGTCGGGCTCTGTCGGGCCCTGTCGGGCTCTGTCGGGCTCTACTGGGCCCTGTCGGGCTCTGTCGGGCTCTTTCGAGCTCTACTGGGCTCTGTCGGGCCCTGTCGGGCCCTGTCGGGCCCTGTCGGGCTCTGTCGGGCTCTGTCGGGCTCTGTCGGGCTCTGTCGGGCTCTGTCGAGCTCTACTGGGCTCTGTCGGGCCCTGTCGGGCTCTGTCGGGCTCTGTCGGGCCCTGTCGGGCCCTGTCGGGCTCTGTCGGGCTCTGTCGGGCTCTACTGGGCCCTGTCGGGCTCTGTCGGGCTCTGTCGGGCTCTGTCGAGCTCTACTGGGCTCTGTCGGGCTCTGTCGGGCCCTGTCGGGCCCTGTCGGGCCCTGTCGGGCTCTGTCGGGCCCTGTCGGGCCCTGTCGGGCCCTGTCGGGCCCTGTCGGGCTCTGTCGGGCTCTGTCGGGCTCTACTGGGCTCTGTCGGGCTCGGTCGGGCCCTGTCGGGCTCTGTCGGGCTCTGTCGGGCTCTACTGGTCCCTGTCGGGCCCTGTCGGGCCCTGTCGGGCTCTGTCGGGCTCTGTCGGGCCCTGTCGGGCTCTGTCGGGCTCTGTCGGGCTCTACTGGGCCCTGTCGGGCCCTGTCGGGCTCTGTCGGGCTCTGTCGAGCTCTACTGGGCTCTGTCGGGCCCTGTCGGGCTCTGTCGGGCTCTGTCGGGCTCTGTCGGGCTCTGTCTGGCCCTGTCGGGCTCTGTCGGGCTCTGTCGGGCTCTGTCGGGCTCTACTGGACCCTGTCGGGCCCTGTCGGGCCCTGTCGGGCCCTGTCGGGCTCTGTCGGGCCCTGTCGGGCTCTACTGGGCCCTGTCGGGCCCTGTCGGGCTCTGTCGGGCTCTGTCGAGCTCTACTGGGCTCTGTCGGGCCCTGTCGGGCCCTGTCGGGCCCTGTCGGGCGCTGTCGGGCTCTGTCGGGCTCTGTCGGGCTCTGTCGGGCTCTGTCGGGCTCTGTCGGGCTCTACTGGGCCCTGTCGGGCCCTGTCGGGCCCTGTCGGGCCCTGTCGGGCTCTGTCGGGCTCTGTCGGGCTCTACTGGGCTCTGTCGGGCTCGGTCGGGCCCTGTCGGGCTCTGTCGGGCTCTGTCGGGCTCTGTCGGGCTCTGTCGGGCCCTGTCGGGCTCTGTCGGGCCCTGTCGGGCTCTGTCGGGCCCTGTCGGGCTCTGTCGGGCTCTGTCGGGCTCTACTGGGCTCTGTCGGGCTCGGTCGGGCCCTGTCGGGCTCTGTCAAGCTCTGTCGGGCTCTGTCGGGCTCTACTGGTCTCTGTCGGGCCCTGTCGGGCCCTGTCGGGCTCTGTCGGGCTCTGTCGAGCTCTACTGGGCTCTGTCGGGCTCTGTCGGGCCCTGTCGGGCTCTGTCGGGCTCTACTGGGCCCTGTCGGGCTCTGTCGGGCTCTGTCGAGCTCTACTGGGCTCTGTCGGGCTCTGTCGGGCTCTGTCGGGCCCTGTCGGGCTCTGTCGGGCTCTGTCGGGCTCTCTCGGGCCCTATCGGGCTCTGTCGGGCCCTGTCGGGCCCTGTCGGGCCCTGTCGGGCTCTGTCGGGCTCTGTCGGGCTCGGTCGGGCTCGGTCGGGCTCGGTCGGGCTCTACTGGGCCCTGTCGGGCTCGGTCGGGCCCTGTCGGGCTCTGTCAAGCTCTGTCGGGCTCTGTCGGGCTCTGTCGGGCTCTACTGGTCTCTGTCGGGCTCTGTCGGGCCCTGTCGGGCCCTGTCGGGCCCTGTCGGGCTCTGTCGGGCTCTGTCGAGCTCTACTGGGCTCTGTCGGGCTCTGTCGGGCCCTGTCGGGCTCTGTCGGGCTCTACTGGGCCCTGTCGGGCTCTGTCGGGCTCTGTCGAGCTCTACTGGGCTCTGTCGGGCCCTGTCGGGCCCTGTCGGGCCCTGTCGGGCCCTGTCGGGCTCTGTCGGGCTCTGTCGGGCTCTACTGGGCTCTGTCGGGCCCTGTCGGGCTCTGTCGGGCCCTGTCGGGCCCTGTCGGGCTCTGTCGGGCCCTGTCGGGCTCTACTGGGCCCTGTCGGGCCCTGTCGGGCTCTGTCGGGCTCTGTCGAGCTCTACTGGGCTCTGTCGGGCCCTGTCGGGCCCTGTCGGGCCCTGTCGGGCTCTGTCGGGCTCTGTCGGGCCCTGTCGGGCCCTGTCGGGCCCTGTCGGGCTCTGTCGGGCTCTGTCGGGCTCTGTCGGGCTCTACTGGGCTCTGTCGGGCTCGGTCGGGCCCTGTCGGGCTCTGTCGTGCTCTGTCGGGCTCTACTGGTCTCTGTCGGGCCCTGTCGGGCCCTGTCGGGCCCTGTCGGGCCCTGTCGGGCTCTGTCGGGCTCTGTCGGGCCCTGTCGGGCTCTGTCGGGCTCTGTCGGGCTCTACTGGGCCCTGTCGGGCCCTGTCGGGCTCTGTCGGGCTCTGTCGAGCTCTACTGGGCTCTGTCGGGCCCTGTCGGGCTCTGTCGGGCCCTGTCGGGCCCTGTCGGGCCCTGTCGGGCTCTGTCGGGCTCTGTCGGGCTCTGTCGGGCCCTGTCGGGCTCTGTCGGGCTCTACTGGGCCCTGTCGGGCCCTGTCGGGCCCTGTCGACCTCTGTCGGGCTCTGTCGGGCTCTGTCGGGCTCTGTCGGGCTCTACTGGGCTCTGTCGGGCTCTGTCGGGCTCTGTCGGGCTCTGTCGGGCCCTGTCGGGCCCTGTCGGGCTCTGTCGGGCTCTACTGGGCTCTGTCGGGTTCTACTGGGCTCTACTGGGCCCTGTCGGGCTCTGTCGGGCTCTGTCGGGCTCTACTGGGCTCTGTCGGGCTCGGTCGGGCCCTGTCGGGCTCTGTCAAGCTCTGTCGGGCTCTGTCGGGCTCTGTCGGGCTCTGTCGGGCTCTACTGGTCTCTGTCGGGCCCTGTCGGGCCCTGTCGGGCTCTGTCGGGCTCTGTCGAGCTCTACTGGGCTCTGTCGGGCTCTGTCCGGCCCTGTCGGGCTCTGTCGGGCTCTACTGGGCCCTGTCGGGCTCTGTCGGGCTCTGTCGAGCTCTACTGGGCTCTGTCGGGCTCTGTCGGGCCCTGTCGGGCCCTGTCGGGCCCTGTCGGGCCCTGTCGGGCCCTGTCGGGCTCTGTCGGGCTCTACTGGGCCCTGTCGGGCTCTGTCGGGCCCTGTCGGGCCCTGTCGGGCTCTGTCGGGCTCTACTGGGCCCTGTCGGGCTCTGTCGGGCTCTGTCGGGCTCTGTCGGGCCCTGTCGGGCTCTGTCGGGCTCTACTGGGCCCTGTCGGGCTGTGTCGGGCCCTGTCGGGCTCTGTCGGGCTCTGTCGAGCTCTACTGGGCTCTGTCGGGCCCTGTCGGGCTCTGTCGGGCCCTGTCGGGCTCTGTCGGGCCCTGTCGGGCTCTGTCGGGCTCTGTCGGGCTCTGTCGGGCTCTGTCGGGCCCTGTCGGGCTCTGTCGGGCTCTGTCGGGCTCTGTCGGGTTCTACTGGGCCCTGTCGGGCTCTGTCGGGCTCTGTCGGGCCCTGTCGGGCCCTGTCGGGCTCTGTCGGGCTCTGTCGGGCCCTGTCGGGCTCTGTCGGGCCCTGTCGGGCTCTGTCGGGCTCTGTCGAGCTCTACTGGGCTCTGTCGGGCCCTGTCGGGCCCTGTCGGGCTCTGTCGGGCCCTGTCGGGCTCTGTCGGGCCCTGTCGGGCTCTGTCGGGCTCTGTCGGGCTCTATCGGGCCCTGTCGGGCCCTGTCGGGCCCTGTCGGGCTCTGTCGGGCTCTGTCGGGCTCTGTCGGGCTCTGTCGGGCTGTACTGGGCTCTGTCGGGCCCTGTCGGGCCCTTTCGGTCTCTGTCGGGCCCTGTCGGGCTCTGCCGGGCTCTGTCGGGCTCTGTCGGGCTCTACTGGGCACTGTCGGGCTCTGTCGGGCTTTGTCAGGCTCTGTCGGGCTCTACTGGGCTCTGTCGGGCTCTGTCGGGCTCTGTCGGGTTCTGTCGGGTTCTGTCGGGCTCTGTCGGGCCCTGTCGGGCTCTGTCGGGCTCTGTCGGGCTCTGTCGGGCTCTGTCGGGCTCTGTCGGGTCCTGTCGGGTCCTGTCGGGCCCTGTCGGGCTCTGTCGGTCTCTGTCGGTCTCTGTCGGGCCCTGTCGGGCCCTGTCGGGCTCTGTCGGGCTCTGTCGGGCTCTACTGGGCTCTGTCGGGTTCTACTGGGCTCTACTGAGCCCTGTCGGGCTCTGTCGGGCTCTGTCGGGCTCTGTCGGGCTCTGTCGGGCTCTGTCGGGCTCTACTGGGCTCTGTCGGGCTCGGTCGGGCCCTGTCGGGCTCTGTCGGGCTCTGTCGGGCTCTGTCGGGCTCTACTGGTCTCTGTCGGGCCCTGTCGGGCCCTGTCGGGCTCTGTCGGGCCCTGTCGGGCTCTGTCGGGCCCTGTCGGGCCCTGTCGGGCTCTGTCGGGCTCTGTCGGGCTCTACTGGGCCCTGTCGGGCCCTGTCGGGCCCTGTCGGGCCCTGTCGGGCTCTGTCGGGCTCTGTCGAGCTCTACTGGGCTCTGTCGGGCCCTGTCGGGCCCTGTCGGGCTCTGTCGGGCTCTACTGGGCCCTGTCGGGCCCTGTCGGGCTCTGTCGGGCTCTGTCGGGCCCTGTCGGGCCCTGTCGGGCTCTGTCGGGCTCTGTCGGGCCCTGTCGAGCTCTGTCGGGCTCTATTGGGCCCTGTCGGGCTCTGTCGGGCCCTGTCGGGCCCTGTCGGGCTCTGTCGGGCTCTGTCGGGCCCTGTCGGGCCCTGTCGGGCCCTGTCGGGCTCTGTCGGGCTCTGTCGGGCTCTGTCGGGCTCTGTCGGGCTCTGTCGGGCTCTGTCGGGCTCTACTGGGCCCTGTCGGGCTCTGTCGGGCTCTGTCGGGCCCTGTCGGGCCCTGTCGGGCCCTGTCGGGCTCTGTCGGTCTCTGTCGGGCTCTGTCGGGCTCTGTCGGGCTCTGTCGGGCTCTGTCGGGTTCTGTCGGGCTCTGTCGGGCCCTGTCGGGCCCTGTCGGGCTCTGTCGGGCCCTGTCGGGCCCTGTCGGGCCCTGTCGGGCCCTGTCGGGCTCTGTCGGGCTCTGTCGGGCCCTGTCGGGCCCTGTCGGGCCCTGTCGGGCTCTGTCGGGCTCTGTCGGGCTCTACTGGGCCCTGTCGGGCCCTGTCGGGCTCTGTCGGGCTCTGTCGGGCTCTGTCGGGCCCTGTCGGGCCCTGTCGGGCTCTGTCGGGCTCTGTCGGGCCCTGTCGAGCTCTGTCGGGCTCTATTGGGCCCTGTCGGGCTCTGTCGGGCCCTGTCGGGCCCTGTCGGGCTCTACTGGGCCCTGTCGGGCTCTGTCGGGCTCTGTCGGGCCCTGTCGGGCCCTGTCGGGCCCTGTCGGGCTCTGTCGGTCTCTGTCGGGCTCTGTCGGGCTCTGTCGGGCTCTGTCGGGTTCTGTCGGGCCCTGTCGGGCCCTGTCGGGCTCTGTCGGGCTCTGTCGGGCTCTGTCGGGCTCTGTCGGGCTCTGTCGGGCTCTATTGGGCTCTGTCGGGTTCTACTGGGCTCTACTGGGCTCTGTCGGGCTCTGTCGGGCTCTGTCGGGCTCTGTCGGGCTCTGTCGGGCCCTGTCGGGCCCTGTCGGGCTCTACTGGGCCCTGTCGGGCCCTGTCGGTCTCTGTCGGGCCCTGTCGGGCCCTGTCGGGCTCTGTCGGGCTCTGTCGAGCTCTACTGGGCCCTGTCGGGCTCTGTCGGGCCCTGTCGGGCTCTGTCGGGCTCTGTCGGGCCCTGTCGGGCCCTGTCGGGCTCTGTCGGGCTCTGTCGGGCCCTGTCGGGCCCTGTCGGGCTTTGTCGGGCTCTGTCGGGCTTTGTCGGGCTCTGTCGGGCTCTACTGGGCCCTGTCCGGCTCTGTCGGGCTCTGTCGGGCCCTGTCGGGCTCTGTCGGGCCCTGTCGGGCTCTGTCGGGCTCTACTGGGCCCTGTCGGGCTCTGTCGGGCTCTGTCGATCCCTGTCGGGCTCTGTCGGGCCCTGTCGGGCTCTGTCGGGCTCTACTGGGCTCTGTCGGGCTCTGTCGGGCTCTGTCGGGCTCTGTCGGGCTCTGTCGGGCTCTACTGGGCTCTGTCGGGCTCTGTCGGGCCCTGTCGGGCCCTGTCGGGCCCTGTCGGGCCCTGTCGGGCTCTGTCGGGCTCTGTCGGGCTCTGTCGGGCTCTGTCGGGCCCTGTCGGGCCCTGTCGGGCCCTGTCGGGCTCTGTAGGGCTCTGTCGGGCTCTGTCGGGTTCTACTGGGCTCTACTGGGCCCTGTCGGGCTCTGTCGGGCTCTGTCGGGCTCTGTCGGGCTCTATTGGGCTCTGTCGGGTTCTACTGGGCTCTACTGGGCCCTGTCGGGCTCTGTCGGGCTCTGTCGGGCCCTGTCGGGCTCTGTCGGGCTCTACTGGGCCCTGTCGGGCCCTGTCGGGCTCTGTCGGGCTCTGTCGGGCTCTGTCGGGCCCTGTCGGGCCCTGTCGGGCCCTGTCGGGCTCTGTCGGGCTCTGTCGGGCTCTGTCGGGCCCTGTCGGGCTCTGTCGGGCTCTGTCGGGCTCTGTCGGGCTCTACTGGGCTCTGTCGGGCTCTGTCGGGTTCTGTCGCGCTCTGTCGGGTTCTGTCGGTCTCTGTCGGGCCCTGTCGGGCCCTGTCGGGCTCTGTCGGGCCCTGTCGGGCCCTGTCGGGCTCTGTCGGGTTCTGTCAGTCTCTGTCGGTCTCTGTCGGGCCCTGTCGGGCCCTGTCGGGCCCTGTCGGGCCCTGTCGGGCTCTGTCGGGCTCTACTGGGCTCTGTCGGGCTCTGTCGGGCTCTGTCGGGCTCTGTCGGGCTCTGTCGGGCCCTGTCGGGCTCTGTCGGGCTCTTTTGGGCTCTGTCGGGCTCTATTGGGCTCTGTCGGGTTCTACTGGGCCCTGTCGGGCTCTGTCGGGCCCTGTCGGGCTCTGTCGGGCTCTGTCGGGCTCTGTCGGGCTCTACTGGGCCCTGTCGGGCTCTGTCGGGCTCTGTCGGGCCCTGTCGGGCCCTGTCGGGCTCTGTCGGGCTCTGTCGGGCTCTACTGGGCCCTGTCGGGCCCTGTCGGGCTCTGTCGGGCTCTGTCGGGCTCTGTCGGGCCCTGTCGGGCTCTGTCGGGCTCTGTCGGGCTCTACTGGGCCCTGTCGGGCCCTGTCGGGCCCTGTCGGGCCCTATCGGGCTCTGTCGGGCTCTGTCGGGCTCTGTCGGGCTCTGTCGAGCTCTACTGGGCCCTGTCGGGCCCTGTCGGGCCCTGTCGGGCCCTGTCGGGCCCTGTCGGGCCCTGTCGGGCTCTGTCGGGCTCTGTCGGGCTCTGTCGGGCTCTACTGGGCTCTGTCGGGTTCTGTCGGGTTCTGTCGGGCTCTGTCGGGCCCTGTCGGGCTCTGTCGGGCTCTGTCGGGCTCTGTCGGGCTCTGTCGGGTCCTGTCGGGTCCTGTCGGGTCCTGTCGGGCCCTGTCGGGCTCTGTCGGGCTCTGTCGGGCTCTGTCGGGCTCTGTCGGGCTCTGTCGGGCTCTGTCGGGCTGTACTGGGCTCTGTCGGGCTCGGTCGGGCCCTGTCGGGCTCTGTCGGGCTCTGTCGGGCTCTGTCGGGCTCTGTCGGGCTCTGTCGGGCTCTGTCGGGCTCTACTGGTCTCTGTCGGGCCCTGTCGGGCCCTGTCGGGCCCTGTCGGGCTCTGTCGGGCTCTGTCGGGCCCTGTCGGGCCCTGTCGGGCCCTGTCGGGCCCTGTCGGGCTCTGTCGGGCTCTGTCGGGCTCTACTGGGCCCTGTCGGGCCCTGTCGGGCCCTGTCGGGCTCTGTCGGGCTCTGTCGAGCTCTACTGGGCTCTGTCGGGCTCTGTCGGGCCCTGTCGGGCTCTGTCGGGCTCTGTCGGGCTCTACTGGGCCCTGTCGGGCCCTGTCGGGCCCTGTCGGTCTCTGTCGGTCTCTGTCGGGCTCTGTCGGGCCCTGTCGGGCCCTGTCGGGCCCTGTCGGGCTCTGTCAGGCTCTGTCGGGCCCTGTCGAGCTCTGTCGGGCTCTACTGGGCCCTGTCGGGCCCTGTCGGGCCCTGTCGGGCTCTGTCGGGCTCTGTCGAGCTCTACTGGGCCCTGTCGGGCTCTGTCGGGCCCTGTCGGGCCCTGTCGGGCTCTGTCGGGCTCTGTCGGGCTCTACTGGGCCCTGTCGGGCTCTGTCGGGCTCTGTCGGGCCCTGTCGGGCCCTGTCGGGCCCTGTCGGGCTCTGTCGGTCTCTGTCGGGCTATGTCAGGCTCTGTCGGGCTCTACTGGGCTCTGTCGGGCTCTGTCGGGTTCTGTCGGGCTCTGTCGGGCCCTGTCGGGCCCTGTCGGGCTCTGTCGAGCTCTGTCGGGCTCTGTCGGGCTCTGTCGGGCTCTGTCGGGCTCTATTGGGCTCTGTCGGGTTCTACTGGGCTCTACTGGGCCCTGTCGGGCTCTGTCGGGCTCTGTCGGGCCCTGTCGGGCCCTGTCGGGCTCTACTGGGCCCTGTCGGGCCCTGTCGGGCCCTGTCGGTCTCTGTCGGTCTCTGTCGGGCCCTGTCGGGCCCTGTCGGGCTCTGTCGGGCTCTGTCGAGCTCGACTGGGCCCTGTCGGGCCCTGTCGGGCTCTGTCGGGCCCTGTCGGGCTCTGTCGGGCCCTGTCGGGCCCTGTCGGGCCCTGTCGGGCTCTGTCGGGCTCTGTCGGGCTCTGTCGGGCCCTGTCGGGCTCTGTCGGGCCCTGTCGGGCCCTGTCGGGCTTTGTCGGGCTCTGTCGGGCTCTGTCGGGCTCTGTCGGGCTCTACTGGGCCCTGTCCGGCTCTGTCGGGCTCTGTCGGGCCCTGTCGGGCTCTGTCGGGCCCTGTCGGGCTCTGTCGGGCTCTACTGGGCCCTGTCGGGCTCTGTCGGGCTCTGTCGGGCTCTGTCGGGCTCTGTCGGGCCCTGTCGGGCTCTGTCGGGCTCTGTCGGGCTCTGTCGGGCCCTGTCGGGCTCTGTCGGGTTCTGTCGGGCTCTGTCGGGCCCTGTCGGGCTCTGTCGGGCTCTGTCGGGCTCTGTCGGGCCCTGTCGGGCCCTGTCGGGCCCTGTCGGGCTCTGTCGGGCTCTGTCGGGCCCTGTCGGGCTCTGTCGGGCCCTGTCGGGCCCTGTCGGGCTCTGTAGGGCTCTGTCGGGCTCTGTCGGGTTCTACTGGGCTCTACTGGGCCCTGTCGGGCTCTGTCGGGCTCTGTCGGGCTCTGTCGGGCTCTATTGGGCTCTGTCGGGTTCTACTGGGCTCTACTGGGCCCTGTCGGGCTCTGTCGGGCTCTGTCGGGCCCTGTCGGGCTCTGTCGGGCCCTGTCGGGCTTTGTCGGGCTCTGTCAAGCTCTGTCGGGCCCTGTCGGGCTCTGTCGGGCTCTGTCGGGCTCTGTCGGGCTCTACTGGGCTCTGTCGGGCTCTGTCGGGTTCTGTCGGTCTCTGTCGGTCTCTGCTCGGCCCTGTCGGGCCCTGTCGGGCCCTGTCGGGCCCTGTCGGGCTCTGTCGGGTTCTGTCGGCCTCTGTCGGTCTCTGTCGGGCCCTGTCGGGCCCTGTCGGGCCCTGTCGAGCTCTGTCGGGCTCTGTCGGGCTCTGTCGGGCTCTACTGGGCTCTGTCAGGCTCTGTAGGGCTCTGTCGGGCTCTGTCGGGCTCTGTCGGGCCCTGTCGGGCCCTGTCGGGCCCTGTCGGGCCCTGTCGGGCTCTGTCGGGCTCTGTCAGGCTCTGTCGGGCTCTACTGGTCTCTGTCGGGCCCTGTCGGGCCCTGTCGGGCTCTGTCGGGCTCTACTGGGCTCTGTCGGGCTCTGTCGGGCTCTGTCGGGCTCTACTGGGCTCTGTCGGGCTCGGTCGGGCCCTGTCGGGCTCTGTCGGGCTCTGTCGGGCTCTACTGGTCTCTGTCGCGCCCTGTCGGGCCCTGTCGGGCTCTGTCGGGCTCTGTCGGGCCCTGTCGGGCTCTGTCGGGCTCTGTCGGGCTCTACTGGGCCCTGTCGGGCCCTGTCGGGCCCTGTCGGGCCCTGTCGGGCTCTGTCGGGCTCTGTCGGGCTCTGTCGGGCCCTGTCGGGCTCTGTCGGGCTCTACTGGGCCCTGTCGGGCCCTGTCGGGCCCTGTCGAGCTCTGTCGGGCTCTGTCGGGCTCTGTCGGGCTCTGTCGGGCTCTACTGGGCTCTGTCGGGCTCTGTCGGGCTCTGTCGGGCCCTGTCGGGCTCTGTCGGGCCCTGTCGGGCCCTGTCGGGCCCTGTCGGGCTCTGTCGGGCTCTACTGGGCTCTGTCGGGTTCTACTGGGCTCTACTGGGCCCTGTCGGGCTCTGTCGGGCTCTGTCGGGCTCTACTGGGCTCTGTCGGGCTCGGTCGGGCCCTGTCGGGCTCCGTCAAGCTCTGTCGGGCTCTGTCGGGCTCTGTCGGGCTCTACTGGTCTCTGTCGGGCCCTGTCGGGCCCTGTCGGGCTCTGTCGGGCTCTGTCGAGCTCTACTGGGCTCTGTCGGGCTCTGTCGGGCCCTGTCGGGCTCTGTCGGGCTCTACTGGGCCCTGTCGGGCTCTGTCGGGCTCTGTCGAGCTCTACTGGGCTCTGTCGGGCCCTGTCGGGCCCTGTCGGGCCCTGTCGGGCCCTGTCGGGCTCTGTCGGGCTCTACTGGGCCCTGTCGGGCTCTGTCGGGCCCTGTCGGGCTCTGTCGGGCTCTACTGGGCCCTGTCGGGCCCTGTCGGGCCCTGTCGGGCTCTGTCGGGCTCTGTCGGGCTCTGTCGGGCCCTGTCGGGCTCTGTCGGGCTCTACTGGGCCCTGTCGGGCTCTGTCGGGCCCTGTCGGGCTCTGTCGGGCTCTGTCGGGCTCTGTCGGGCTCTGTCGGGCTCTGTCGGGCTCTGTCGGGCCCTGTCGGGCTCTGTCGGGCTCTGTCGGGCTCTGTCGGGCTCTACTGGGCCCTGTCGGGCTCTGTCGGGCTCTGTCGGGCCCTGTCGGGCCCTGTCGGGCTCTGTCGGGCTCTACTGGGCCCTGTCGGGCCCTGTCGGGCCCTGTCGGGCTCTGTCGGGCCCTGTCGGGCTCTGTCGGGCTCTGTCGAGCTCTACTGGGCCCTGTCGGGCCCTGTCGGGCCCTGTCGGGCCCTGTCGGGCCCTGTCGGGCTCTGTCGGGCTCTGTCGGGCTCTGTCGGGCTCTGTCGGGCTCTGTCGAGCTCTACTGGGCCCTGTCGGGCCCTGTCGGGCCCTGTCGGGCCCTGTCGGGCTCTGTCGGGCTCTGTCGGGCTCTGTCGGGCTCTGTCGGGCTCTACTGGGCTCTGTCGGGCTCTGTCGGGTTCTGTCGCGCTCTGTCGGGTTCTGTCGGTCTCTGTCGGGCCCTGTCGGGCCCTGTCGGGCTCTGTCGGGCCCTGTCGGGCCCTGTCGGGCTCTGTCGGGTTCTGTCGGTCTCTGTCGGTCTCTGTCGGGCCCTGTCGGGCCCTGTCGGGCTCTGTCGGGCCCTGTCGGGCCCTGTCGGGCCCTGTCGGGCTCTGTCGGGCTCTACTGGGCTCTGTCGGGCTCTGTCGGGCTCTGTCGGGCTCTGTCGGGCCCTGTCGGGCTCTGTCGGGCTCTGTTGGGCTCTGTCGGGCTCTATTGGGCTCTGTCGGGTTCTACTGGGCCCTGTCGGGCTCTGTCGGGCTCTGTCGGGCCCTGTCGGGCTCTGTCGGGCTCTGTCGGGCTCTGTCGGGCTCTACTGGGCCCTGTCGGGCTCTGTCGGGCTCTGTCGGGCTCTGTCGGGCCCTGTCGGGCTCTGTCGGGCTCTGTCGGGCTCTACTGGGCCCTGTCGGGCCCTGTCGGGCTCTGTCGGGCTCTGTCGGGCTCTGTCGGGCCCTGTCGGGCTCTGTCGGGCTCTGTCGGGCTCTACTGGGCCCTGTCGGGCCCTGTCGGGCCCTGTCGGGCCCTATCGGGCTCTGTCGGGCTCTGTCGGGCTCTGTTGGGCTCTGTCGAGCTCTACTGGGCCCTGTCGGGCCCTGTCGGGCCCTGTCGGGCCCTGTCGGGCCCTGTCGGGCCCTGTCGGGCTCTGTCGGGCTCTGTCGGGCTCTGTCGGGCCCTGTCGGGCCCTGTCGGGCCCTGTCGGGCTCTGTCGGGCTCTAGTCGGCCTCTGTCGGGCTCTACTGGGCTCTGTTGGGTTCTGTCGGGTTCTGTCGGGTTCTGTCGGGCTCTGTCGGGCCCTGTCGGGCTCTGTCGGGCTCTGTCGGGCTCTGTCGGGCTCTGTCGGGTCCTGTCGGGTCCTGTCGGGTCCTGTCGGGCCCTGTCGGGCTCTGTCGGGCTCTGTCGGGCTCTGTCGGGCTGTACTGGGCTCTGTCGGGCTCGGTCGGGCCCTGTCGGGCTCTGTCGGGCTCTGTCGGGCTCTGTCGGGCTCTGTCGGGCTCTGTCGGGCTCTACTGGTCTCTGTCGGGCCCTGTCGGGCCCTGTCGGGCTCTGTCGGGCTCTGTCGGGCCCTGTCGGGCCCTGTCGGGCCCTGTCGGGCCCTGTCGGGCTCTGTCGGGCTCTGTCGGGCTCTACTGGGCCCTGTCGGGCCCTGTCGGGCTCTGTCGGGCTCTGTCGAGCTCTACTGGGCTCTGTCGGGCTCTGTCGGGCCCTGTCGGGCTCTGTCGGGCTCTGTCGGGCTCTACTGGGCCCTGTCGGGCCCTGTCGGGCCCTGTCGGTCTCTGTCGGTCTCTGTCGGGCTCTGTCGGGCCCTGTCGGGCCCTGTCGGGCTCTGTCAGGCTCTGTCGGGCCCTGTCGAGCTCTGTCGGGCTCTACTGGGCCCTGTCGGGCCCTGTCGGGCTCTGTCGGGCTCTGTCGAGCTCTACTGGGCTCTGTCGGGCTCTGTCGGGCCCTGTCGGGCCCTGTCGGGCTCTGTCGGGCTCTGTCGGGCTCTACTGGGCCCTGTCGGGCTCTGTCGGGCTCTGTCGGGCCCTGTCGGGCCCTGTCGGGCCCTGTCGGGCTCTGTCGGTCTCTGTCGGGCTCTGTCAGGCTCTGTCGGGCTCTACTGGGCTCTGTCGGGCTCTGTCGGGCCCTGTCGGGCTCTGTCGGGCCCTGTCGGGCCCTGTCGGGCTCTGTCGAGCTCTGTCGGGCTCTGTCGGGCTCTGTCGGGCTCTGTCGGGCTCTATTGGGCTCTGTCGGGTTCTACTGGGCTCTACTGGGCCCTGTCGGGCCCTGTCGGGCCCTGTCGGGCCCTGTCGGGCTCTGTCGGGCTCTGTCGGGCTCTGTCGGGCCCTGTCGGGCTCTGTCGGGCCCTGTCGGGCCCTGTCGGGCTTTGTCGGGCTCTGTCGGGCTCTGTCGGGCTCTGTCGGGCTCTACTGGGCCCTGTCCGGCTCTGTCGGGCTCTGTCGGGCCCTGTCGGGCTCTGTCGGGCCCTGTCGGGCTCTGTCGGGCTCTACTGGGCCCTGTCGGGCTCTGTCGGGCTCTGTCGGGCTCTGTCGGGCCCTGTCGGGCCCTGTCGGGCTCTGTCGGGCTCTGTCGGGCTCTGTCGGGCCCTGTCGGGCTCTGTCGGGTTCTGTCGGGCTCTGTCGGGCCCTGTCGGGCCCTGTCGGGCTCTGTCGGGCTCTGTCGGGCTCTGTCGGGCCCTGTCGGGCCCTGTCGGGCTCTGTCGGGCTCTGTCGGGCCCTGTCGGGCTCTGTCGGGCCCTGTCGGGCCCTGTCGGGCTCTGTAGGGCTCTGTCGGGCTCTGTCGGGTTCTACTGGGCTCTACTGGGCCCTGTCGGGCTCTGTCGGGCTCTGTCGGGCTCTGTCGGGCTCTATTGGGCTCTGTCGGGTTCTACTGGGCTCTACTGGGCCCTGTCGGGCTCTGTCGGGCTCTGTCGGGCTCTGTCGGGCCCTGTCGGGCTCTGTCGGGCTCTGTCGGGCCCTGTCGGGCTTTGTCGGGCTCTGTCAAGCTCTGTCGGGCCCTGTCGGGCTCTGTCGGGCTCTGTCGGGCTCTGTCGGGCTCTACTGGGCTCTGTCGGGCTCTGTCGGGTTCTGTCGGTCTCTGTCGGTCTCTGCTCGGCCCTGTCGGGCCCTGTCGGGCCCTGTCGGGCCCTGTCGGGCTCTGTCGGGTTCTGTCGGGCTCTGTCGGTCTCTGTCGGGCCCTGTCGGGCCCTGTCGGGCCCTGTCGAGCTCTGTCGGGCTCTGTCGGGCTCTACTGGGCTCTGTCGGGCTCTGTCGGGCTCTGTCGGGCTCTGTCGGGCTCTGTCGGGCCCTGTCGGGCCCTGTCGGGCCCTGTCGGGCTCTGTCGGGCTCTGTCAGGCTCTGTCGGGCTCTACTGGTCTCTGTCGGGCCCTGTCGGGCCCTGTCGGGCTCTGTCGGGCTCTACTGGGCTCTGTCGGGCTCTGTCGGGCTCTGTCGGGCTCTACTGGGCTCTGTCGGGCTCGGTCGGGCCCTGTCGGGCTCTGTCGGGCTCTGTCGGGCTCTACTGGTCTCTGTCGGGCCCTGTCGGGCCCTGTCGGGCTCTGTCGGGCTCTGTCGGGCCCTGTCGGGCTCTGTCGGGCTCTGTCGGGCTCTACTGGGCCCTGTCGGGCCCTGTCGGGCCCTGTCGGGCCCTGTCGGGCTCTGTCGGGCTCTGTCGGGCTCTGTCGGGCCCTGTCGGGCTCTGTCGGGCTCTACTGGGCCCTGTCGGGCCCTGTCGAGCTCTGTCGGGCTCTGTCGGGCTCTGTCGGGCTCTGTCGGGCTCTACTGGGCTCTGTCGGGCTCTGTCGGGCCCTGTCGGGCCCTGTCGGGCTCTGTCGGGCTCTGTCGGGCCCTGTCGGGCCCTGTCGGGCTCTGTCGGGCTCTACTGGGCTCTGTCGGGTTCTACTGGGCTCTACTGGGCCCTGTCGGGCTCTGTCGGGCTCTGTCGGGCTCTACTGGGCTCTGTCGGGCTCGGTCGGGCCCTGTCGGGCTCTGTCAAGCTCTGTCGGGCTCTGTCGGGCTCTGTCGGGCTCTACTGGTCTCTGTCGGGCCCTGTCGGGCCCTGTCGGGCCCTGTCGGGCTCTGTCGGGCTCTGTCGAGCTCTACTGGGCTCTGTCGGGCTCTGTCGGGCCCTGTCGGGCTCTGTCGGGCTCTACTGGGCCCTGTCGGGCTCTGTCGGGCTCTGTCGAGCTCTACTGGGCTCTGTCGGGCTCTGTCGGGCCCTGTCGGGCCCTGTCGGGCCCTGTCGGGCCCTGTCGGGCTCTGTCGGGCTCTACTGGGCCCTGTCGGGCTCTGTCGGGCCCTGTCGGGCTCTGTCGGGCTCTACTGGGCCCTGTCGGGCCCTGTCGGGCCCTGTCGGGCTCTGTCGGGCTCTGTCGGGCTCTGTCGGGCCCTGTCGGGCTCTGTCGGGCTCTACTGGGCCCTGTCGGGCTCTGTCGGGCCCTGTCGGGCTCTGTCGGGCTCTGTCGAGCTCTGTCGGGCTCTGTCGGGCTCTGTCGAGCTCTACTGGGCTCTGTCGGGCCCTGTCGGGCTCTGTCGGGCCCTGTCGGGCTCTGTCGGGCTCTGTCGGGCTCTGTCGGGCCCTGTCGGGCCCTGTCGGGCCCTGTCGGGCTCTGTCGGGCTCTGTCGGGCTCTGTCGGGCTCTACTGGGCCCTGTCGGGCTCTGTCGGGCTCTGTCGGGCCCTGTCGGGCCCTGTCGGGCTCTGTCGGGCTCTACTGGGCCCTGTCGGGCCCTGTCGGGCCCTGTCGGGCCCTGTCGGGCTCTGTCGGGCCCTGTCGGGCTCTGTCGGGCTCTGTCGAGCTCTACTGGGCTCTGTCGGGCCCTGTCGGGCCCTGTCGGGCCCTGTCGGGCTCTGTCGGGCTCTGTCGGGCTCTGTCGGGCTCTGTCGGGCCCTGTCGGGCCCTGTCGGGCCCTGTCGGGCCCTGTCGGGCCCTGTCGGGCCCTGTCGGGCTCTGTCGGGCCCTGTCGGGCTCTGTCGGGCCCTGTCGGGCCCTGTCGGGCCCTGTCGGGCTTTGTCGGGCTCTGTCGGGCTCTGTCGGGCTCTGTCGGGCTGTACTGGGCTCTGTCGGGCCCTGTCGGGCCCTTTCGGTCTCTGTCGGGCCCTGTCGGGCTCTGCCGGGCTCTGTCGGGCTCTGTCGGGCTCTACTGGGCACTGTCGGGCTCTGTCGGGCTTTGTCAGGCTCTGTCGGGCTCTACTGGGCTCTGTCGGGCTCTGTCGGGTTCTGTCGGGCTCTGTCGGGCTCTGTCGGGCCCTGTCGGGCTCTGACGGGCTCTGTCGGGCTCTGTCGGGCTCTGTCGGGCTCTGTCGGGTCCTGTCGGGTCCTGTCGGGCCCTGTCGGGCTCTGTCGGTTTCTGTGGGTCTCTGTCGGGCCCTGTCGGGCCCTGTCGGGCTCTGTCGGGCTCTGTCGGGCTCTGTCGGGCTCTGTCGGGTTCTACTGGGCTCTACTGAGCCCTGTCGGGCTCTGTCGGGCTCTGTCAGGCTCTACTGGGCTCTGTCGGGCCCGGTCGGGCCCTGTCGGGCTCTGTCGGGCTCTGTCGGGCTCTGTCGGGCTCTGTCGGGCTCTGTCGGGCTCTACTGGTCTCTGTCGGGCCCTGTCGGGCCCTGTCGGGCTCTGTCGGGCTCTGTCGGGCTCTGTCGGGCCCTGTCGGGCCCTGTCGGGCTCTGTCGGGCTCTGTCGGGCTCTACTGGGCCCTGTCGGGCCCTGTCGGGCCCTGTCGGGCCCTGTCGGGCTCTGTCGGGCTCTGTCGAGCTCTACTGGGCCCTGTCGGGCCCTGTCGGGCCCTGTCGGGCTCTGTCGGGCTCTGTCGGGCTCTACTGGGCCCTGTCGGGCCCTGTCGGGCTCTGTCGGGCCCTGTCGGGCTCTGTCGGGCTCTGTCGGGCTCTGTCGGGCTCTGTCGGGCTCTGTCGGGCTCTACTGGGCCCTGTCGGGCCCTGTCGGGCCCTGTCGGGCCCTGTCGGGCTCTGTCGGGCCCTGTCGGGCTCTGTCGGGCTCTGTCGGGCTCTGTCGGGCTCTGTCGGGCCCTGTCGGGCCCTGTCGGGCCCTGTCGGGCCCTGTCGGGCTCTGTCGGGCTCTGTCGGGCTCTGTCGGGCCCTGTCGGGCCCTGTCGGGCTCTGTCGGGCTCTGTCGGGCTCTGTCGGGTTCTGTCGGGCCCTGTCGGGCCCTGTCGGGCTCTGTCGGGCTCTGTCGGGCTCTACTGGGCCCTGTCGGGCCCTGTCGGGCCCTGTCGGGTTCTGTCGGGCTCTGTCGGGCTCTGTCGGGCCCTGTCGGGCCCTGTCGGGCTCTGTCGGGCTCTGTCGGGCCCTGTCGAGCTCTGTCGGGCTCTATTGGGCCCTGTCGGGCTCTGTCGGGCCCTGTCGGGCCCTGTCGGGCTCTGTCGGGCTCTGTCGAGCTCTACTGGGCCCTGTCGGGCTCTGTCGGGCTCTGTCGGGCTCTGTCGGGCTCTACTGGGCCCTGTCGGGCCCTGTCGGGCCCTGTCGGGCTCTGTCGGTCTCTGTCGGGCTCTGTCGGGCTCTGTCGGGTTCTGTCGGGCTCTGTCGGGCCCTGTCGGGCTCTGTCGGGCTCTGTCGGGCTCTGTCGGGCTCTGTCGGGCTCTGTCGGGCTCTATTGGGCTCTGTCGGGTTCTACTGGGCTCTACTGGGCCCTGTCGGGCTCTGTCGGGCTCTGTCGGGCTCTGTCGGGCTCTGTCGGGCTCTGTCGGGCTCTGTCGGGCCCTGTCGGGCCCTGTCGGGCTCTACTGGGCCCTGTCGGGCCCTGTCGGTCTCTGTCGGGCCCTGTCGGGCCCTGTCGGGCCCTGTCGGGCTCTGTCGGGCCCTGTCGGGCCCTGTCGGGCTCTGTCGGGCTCTGTCGGGCCCTGTCGGGCCCTGTCGGGCTTTGTCGGGCTCTGTCGGGCTTTGTCGGGCTCTGTCGGGCTCTACTGGGCCCTGTCCGGCTCTGTCGGGCTCTGTCCGGCTCTGTCGGGCTCTGTCGGGCCCTGTCGGGCTCTGTCGGGCTCTACTGGGCCCTGTCGGGCTCTGTCGGGCTCTGTCGGGCCCTGTCGGGCTCTGTCGGGCTCTACTGGGCTCTGTCGGGCTCTGTCGGGCTCTGTCGGGCTCTGTCGGGCTCTACTGGGCTCTGTCGGGCTCTGTCGGGCTCTGTCGGGCTCTGTCGGGTTCTGTCGGGCTCTGTCGGGCCCTGTCGGGCCCTGTCGGGCCCTGTCGGGCTCTGTCGGGCTCTGTCGGGCTCTGTTGGGACCTGTCGGGCCCTGTCGGGCCCTGTCGGGCTCTGTCGGGCCCTGTCGGGCCCTGTCGGGCCCTGTAGGGCTCTGTCGGGCCCTGTCGGGCTCTGTCGGGCTCTACTGGGCCCTGTCGGGCCCTGTCGGGCTCTGTCGGGCTCTGTCGGGCTCTGTCGGGCTCTACTGGGCCCTGTCGGGCCCTGTCGGGCTCTGTCGGGCTCTGTCGGGCTCTGTCGGGCCCTGTCGGTCCCTGTCGGGCTCTGTCGGGCTCTGTCGGGCCCTGTCGGGCTCTGTCGGGCTCTGTCGGGCTCTGTCGGGCTCTACTGGGCTCTGTCGGGCTCTGTCGGGCTCTGTCGGGCTCTGTCGGGCCCTGTCGGGCTCTGTCGGGCTCTGTTGGGCTCTGTCGGGCTCTATTGGGCTCTGTCGGGTTCTACTGGGCCCTGTCGGGCTCTGTCGGGCCCTGTCGGGCTCTGTCGGGCTCTGTCGGGCTCTGTCGGGTTCTACTGGGCCCTGTCGGGCTCTGTCGGGCTCTGTCGGGCCCTGTCGGGCCCTGTCGGGCTCTGTTGGGCTCTGTCGGGCTCTGTCGGGCTCTACTGGGCCCTGTCGGGCCCTGTCGGGCTCTGTCGGGCTCTGTCGGGCCCTGTCGGGCTCTGTCGGGCTCTGTCGGGCCCTGTCGGGCCCTGTCGGGCTCTGTCGGGCTCTACTGGGCCCTGTCGGGCCCTGTCGGGCCCTGTCGGGCCCTGTCGGGCTCTGTCGGGCCCTGTCGGGCTCTGTCGGGCTCTGTCGAGCTCTACTGGGCCCTGTCGGGCCCTGTCGGGCCCTGTCGGGCCCTGTCGGGCCCTGTCGGGCTCTGTCGGCTCCTGTCGGGCCCTGTCGGGCTCTGTCGGGCTCTGTCGGGCTCTGTCGGGCTCTGTCGGGCCCTGTCGGGCCCTGTCGGGCCCTGTCGGGCTCTGTCGGGCCCTGTCGGGCCCTGTCGGGCTCTGTCGGGCTCTGTCAGGCTCTGTCGGGCTCTACTGGGCTCTGTCGGGTTCTGTCGGGTTCTGTCGGGTTCTGTCGGGCCCTGTCGGGCCCTGTCGGGCTTTGTCGGGCTCTCTCGGGCTCTGTCGGGCTCTGTTGGGCTCTAGTGGGCCCTGTCCGGCTCTGTCGGGCCCTGTCGGGCCCTGTCGGGCTCTGTCGGGCTCTGTCGGGCCCTGTCGGGCTCTGTCGGGCTCTGTCGGGCTCTGTCGGGTTCTACTGGGCTCTACTGAGCCCTGTCGGGCTCTGTCGGGCTCTGTCGGGCTCTACTGGTCTCTGTCGGGCCCTGTCGGGCCCTGTCGGGCTCTGTCGGGCCCTGTCGGGCTCTGTCGGGCTCTACTGGGCCCTGTCGGGCTCTGTCGGGCCCTGTCGGGCCCTGTCGGGCTCTGTCGGGCTCTGTCGGGCTCTGTCGGGCTCTGTCGGGCCCTGTCGAGCTCTGTCGGGCTCTGTCGGGCTCTGTCGGGCTCTACTGGGCTCTGTCGGGCTCTGTCGGGCCCTGTCGGGCTCTGTCGGGCCCTGTCGGGCCCTCTCGGGCTCTATCGGGCTCTGTCGGGCTCTATTGGGCTCTGTCGGGTTCTACTGGGCTCTACTGGGCCCTGTCGGGCTCTGTCGGGCTCTGTCGGGCCCTGTCGGGCCCTGTCGGGCTCTACTGGGCCCTGTCGGGCCCTGTCGGGCCCTGTCGGTCTCTGTCGGGCCCTGTCGGGCTCTGTCGGGCTCTGTCGGGCTCTGTCGGGCTCTACTGGGCTCTGTCGGGTTCTACTGGGCTCTACTGGGCCCTGTCGGGCTCTGTCGGGCTCTACTGGGCTCTGTCGGGCTCGGTCGGGCCCTGTCGGGCTCTGTCAAGCTCTGTCGGGCTCTGTCGGGCTCTGTCGGGCTCTACTGGTCTCTGCCGGGCCCTGTCGGGCCCTGTCGGGCTCTGTCGGGCCCTGTCGGGCCCTGTCGGGCTCTGTTGGGCTCTGTCGGGCTCTACTGGGCCCTGTCGGGCTCTGTCGGGCTCTGTCGAGCTCTACTGGGCTCTGTCGGGCCCTGTCGGGCTCTGTCGGGCCCTGTCGGGCCCTGTCGAGCTCTGTCGGGCTCTGTCGGGCTCTGTCGGGCTCTGTCGGGCTCTACTGGGCTCTGTCGGGCTCTGTCGGGCTCTGTCGGGCCCTGTCGGGCTCTGTCGGGCCCTGTCGGGCCCTGTCGGGCCCTGTCGGGCTCTGTCGGGCTCTACTGGGCTCTGTCGGGTTCTACTGGGCTCTACTGGGCCCTGTCGGGCTCTGTCGGGCTCTGTCGGGCTCTACTGGGCTCTGTCGGGCTCGGTCGGGCCCTGTCGGGCTCCGTCAAGCTCTGTCGGGCTCTGTCGGGCTCTGTCGGGCTCTACTGGTCTCTGTCGGGCCCTGTCGGGCCCTGTCGGGCTCTGTCGGGCTCTGTCGAGCTCTACTGGGCTCTGTCGGGCTCTGTCGGGCCCTGTCGGGCTCTGTCGGGCTCTACTGGGCCCTGTCGGGCTCTGTCGGGCTCTGTCGAGCTCTACTGGGCTCTGTCGGGCCCTGTCGGGCCCTGTCGGGCCCTGTCGGGCCCTGTCGGGCTCTGTCGGGCTCTACTGGGCCCTGTCGGGCTCTGTCGGGCCCTGTCGGGCTCTGTCGGGCTCTACTGGGCCCTGTCGGGCCCTGTCGGGCCCTGTCGGGCTCTGTCGGGCTCTGTCGGGCTCTGTCGGGCCCTGTCGGGCTCTGTCGGGCTCTACTGGGCCCTGTCGGGCTCTGTCGGGCCCTGTCGGGCTCTGTCGGGCTCTGTCGGGCTCTGTCGGGCTCTGTCGGGCTCTGTCGGGCTCTGTCGGGCCCTGTCGGGCTCTGTCGGGCTCTGTCGGGCTCTGTCGGGCTCTACTGGGCCCTGTCGGGCTCTGTCGGGCTCTGTCGGGCCCTGTCGGGCCCTGTCGGGCTCTGTCGGGCTCTACTGGGCCCTGTCGGGCCCTGTCGGGCCCTGTCGGGCTCTGTCGGGCCCTGTCGGGCTCTGTCGGGCTCTGTCGAGCTCTACTGGGCCCTGTCGGGCCCTGTCGGGCCCTGTCGGGCCCTGTCGGGCCCTGTCGGGCTCTGTCGGGCTCTGTCGGGCTCTGTCGGGCTCTGTCGGGCTCTGTCGAGCTCTACTGGGCCCTGTCGGGCCCTGTCGGGCCCTGTCGGGCTCTGTCGGGCTCTGTCGGGCTCTGTCGGGCTCTGTCGGGCTCTACTGGGCTCTGTCGGGCTCTGTCGGGTTCTGTCGCGCTCTGTCGGGTTCTGTCGGTCTCTGTCGGGCCCTGTCGGGCCCTGTCGGGCTCTGTCGGGCCCTGTCGGGCCCTGTCGGGCTCTGTCGGGTTCTGTCGGTCTCTGTCGGTCTCTGTCGGGCCCTGTCGGGCCCTGTCGGGCTCTGTCGGGCCCTGTCGGGCCCTGTCGGGCCCTGTCGGGCTCTGTCGGGCTCTACTGGGCTCTGTCGGGCTCTGTCGGGCTCTGTCGGGCTCTGTCGGGCCCTGTCGGGCTCTGTCGGGCTCTGTTGGGCTCTGTCGGGCTCTATTGGGCTCTGTCGGGTTCTACTGGGCCCTGTCGGGCTCTGTCGGGCTCTGTCGGGCCCTGTCGGGCTCTGTCGGGCTCTGTCGGGCTCTGTCGGGCTCTACTGGGCCCTGTCGGGCTCTGTCGGGCTCTGTCGGGCTCTGTCGGGCCCTGTCGGGCTCTGTCGGGCTCTGTCGGGCTCTACTGGGCCCTGTCGGGCCCTGTCGGGCTCTGTCGGGCTCTGTCGGGCTCTGTCGGGCCCTGTCGGGCTCTGTCGGGCTCTGTCGGGCTCTACTGGGCCCTGTCGGGCCCTGTCGGGCCCTGTCGGGCCCTATCGGGCTCTGTCGGGCTCTGTCGGGCTCTGTTGGGCTCTGTCGAGCTCTACTGGGCCCTGTCGGGCCCTGTCGGGCCCTGTCGGGCCCTGTCGGGCTCTGTCGGGCTCTGTCGGGCTCTGTCGGGCCCTGTCGGGCCCTGTCGGGCCCTGTCGGGCTCTGTCGGGCTCTAGTCGGCCTCTGTCGGGCTCTACTGGGCTCTGTTGGGTTCTGTCGGGTTCTGTCGGGTTCTGTCGGGCTCTGTCGGGCCCTGTCGGGCTCTGTCGGGCTCTGTCGGGCTCTGTCGGGCTCTGTCGGGTCCTGTCGGGTCCTGTCGGGTCCTGTCGGGCCCTGTCGGGCTCTGTCGGGCTCTGTCGGGCTCTGTCGGGCTGTACTGGGCTCTGTCGGGCTCGGTCGGGCCCTGTCGGGCTCTGTCGGGCTCTGTCGGGCTCTGTCGGGCTCTGTCGGGCTCTGTCGGGCTCTACTGGTCTCTGTCGGGCCCTGTCGGGCCCTGTCGGGCTCTGTCGGGCTCTGTCGGGCCCTGTCGGGCCCTGTCGGGCCCTGTCGGGCCCTGTCGGGCTCTGTCGGGCTCTGTCGGGCTCTACTGGGCCCTGTCGGGCCCTGTCGGGCTCTGTCGGGCTCTGTCGAGCTCTACTGGGCTCTGTCGGGCTCTGTCGGGCCCTGTCGGGCTCTGTCGGGCTCTGTCGGGCTCTACTGGGCCCTGTCGGGCCCTGTCGGGCCCTGTCGGTCTCTGTCGGTCTCTGTCGGGCTCTGTCGGGCCCTGTCGGGCCCTGTCGGGCTCTGTCAGGCTCTGTCGGGCCCTGTCGAGCTCTGTCGGGCTCTACTGGGCCCTGTCGGGCCCTGTCGGGCTCTGTCGGGCTCTGTCGAGCTCTACTGGGCTCTGTCGGGCTCTGTCGGGCCCTGTCGGGCCCTGTCGGGCTCTGTCGGGCTCTGTCGGGCTCTACTGGGCCCTGTCGGGCTCTGTCGGGCTCTGTCGGGCCCTGTCGGGCCCTGTCGGGCCCTGTCGGGCTCTGTCGGTCTCTGTCGGGCTCTGTCAGGCTCTGTCGGGCTCTACTGGGCTCTGTCGGGCTCTGTCGGGCCCTGTCGGGCTCTGTCGGGCCCTGTCGGGCCCTGTCGGGCTCTGTCGAGCTCTGTCGGGCTCTGTCGGGCTCTGTCGGGCTCTGTCGGGCTCTATTGGGCTCTGTCGGGTTCTACTGGGCTCTACTGGGCCCTGTCGGGCCCTGTCGGGCCCTGTCGGGCCCTGTCGGGCTCTGTCGGGCTCTGTCGGGCTCTGTCGGGCCCTGTCGGGCTCTGTCGGGCCCTGTCGGGCCCTGTCGGGCTTTGTCGGGCTCTGTCGGGCTCTGTCGGGCTCTGTCGGGCTCTACTGGGCCCTGTCCGGCTCTGTCGGGCTCTGTCGGGCCCTGTCGGGCTCTGTCGGGCCCTGTCGGGCTCTGTCGGGCTCTACTGGGCCCTGTCGGGCTCTGTCGGGCTCTGTCGGGCTCTGTCGGGCCCTGTCGGGCCCTGTCGGGCTCTGTCGGGCTCTGTCGGGCTCTGTCGGGCCCTGTCGGGCTCTGTCGGGTTCTGTCGGGCTCTGTCGGGCCCTGTCGGGCCCTGTCGGGCTCTGTCGGGCTCTGTCGGGCTCTGTCGGGCCCTGTCGGGCCCTGTCGGGCTCTGTCGGGCTCTGTCGGGCCCTGTCGGGCTCTGTCGGGCCCTGTCGGGCCCTGTCGGGCTCTGTAGGGCTCTGTCGGGCTCTGTCGGGTTCTACTGGGCTCTACTGGGCCCTGTCGGGCTCTGTCGGGCTCTGTCGGGCTCTGTCGGGCTCTATTGGGCTCTGTCGGGTTCTACTGGGCTCTACTGGGCCCTGTCGGGCTCTGTCGGGCTCTGTCGGGCTCTGTCGGGCCCTGTCGGGCTCTGTCGGGCTCTGTCGGGCCCTGTCGGGCTTTGTCGGGCTCTGTCAAGCTCTGTCGGGCCCTGTCGGGCTCTGTCGGGCTCTGTCGGGCTCTGTCGGGCTCTACTGGGCTCTGTCGGGCTCTGTCGGGTTCTGTCGGTCTCTGTCGGTCTCTGCTCGGCCCTGTCGGGCCCTGTCGGGCCCTGTCGGGCCCTGTCGGGCTCTGTCGGGTTCTGTCGGGCTCTGTCGGTCTCTGTCGGGCCCTGTCGGGCCCTGTCGGGCCCTGTCGAGCTCTGTCGGGCTCTGTCGGGCTCTACTGGGCTCTGTCGGGCTCTGTCGGGCTCTGTCGGGCTCTGTCGGGCTCTGTCGGGCCCTGTCGGGCCCTGTCGGGCCCTGTCGGGCTCTGTCGGGCTCTGTCAGGCTCTGTCGGGCTCTACTGGTCTCTGTCGGGCCCTGTCGGGCCCTGTCGGGCTCTGTCGGGCTCTACTGGGCTCTGTCGGGCTCTGTCGGGCTCTGTCGGGCTCTACTGGGCTCTGTCGGGCTCGGTCGGGCCCTGTCGGGCTCTGTCGGGCTCTGTCGGGCTCTACTGGTCTCTGTCGGGCCCTGTCGGGCCCTGTCGGGCTCTGTCGGGCTCTGTCGGGCCCTGTCGGGCTCTGTCGGGCTCTGTCGGGCTCTACTGGGCCCTGTCGGGCCCTGTCGGGCCCTGTCGGGCCCTGTCGGGCTCTGTCGGGCTCTGTCGGGCTCTGTCGGGCCCTGTCGGGCTCTGTCGGGCTCTACTGGGCCCTGTCGGGCCCTGTCGAGCTCTGTCGGGCTCTGTCGGGCTCTGTCGGGCTCTGTCGGGCTCTACTGGGCTCTGTCGGGCTCTGTCGGGCCCTGTCGGGCCCTGTCGGGCTCTGTCGGGCTCTGTCGGGCCCTGTCGGGCCCTGTCGGGCTCTGTCGGGCTCTACTGGGCTCTGTCGGGTTCTACTGGGCTCTACTGGGCCCTGTCGGGCTCTGTCGGGCTCTGTCGGGCTCTACTGGGCTCTGTCGGGCTCGGTCGGGCCCTGTCGGGCTCTGTCAAGCTCTGTCGGGCTCTGTCGGGCTCTGTCGGGCTCTACTGGTCTCTGTCGGGCCCTGTCGGGCCCTGTCGGGCCCTGTCGGGCTCTGTCGGGCTCTGTCGAGCTCTACTGGGCTCTGTCGGGCTCTGTCGGGCCCTGTCGGGCTCTGTCGGGCTCTACTGGGCCCTGTCGGGCTCTGTCGGGCTCTGTCGAGCTCTACTGGGCTCTGTCGGGCTCTGTCGGGCCCTGTCGGGCCCTGTCGGGCCCTGTCGGGCCCTGTCGGGCTCTGTCGGGCTCTACTGGGCCCTGTCGGGCTCTGTCGGGCCCTGTCGGGCTCTGTCGGGCTCTACTGGGCCCTGTCGGGCCCTGTCGGGCCCTGTCGGGCTCTGTCGGGCTCTGTCGGGCTCTGTCGGGCCCTGTCGGGCTCTGTCGGGCTCTACTGGGCCCTGTCGGGCTCTGTCGGGCCCTGTCGGGCTCTGTCGGGCTCTGTCGAGCTCTGTCGGGCTCTGTCGGGCTCTGTCGAGCTCTACTGGGCTCTGTCGGGCCCTGTCGGGCTCTGTCGGGCCCTGTCGGGCTCTGTCGGGCTCTGTCGGGCTCTGTCGGGCCCTGTCGGGCCCTGTCGGGCCCTGTCGGGCTCTGTCGGGCTCTGTCGGGCTCTGTCGGGCTCTACTGGGCCCTGTCGGGCTCTGTCGGGCTCTGTCGGGCCCTGTCGGGCCCTGTCGGGCTCTGTCGGGCTCTACTGGGCCCTGTCGGGCCCTGTCGGGCCCTGTCGGGCCCTGTCGGGCTCTGTCGGGCCCTGTCGGGCTCTGTCGGGCTCTGTCGAGCTCTACTGGGCTCTGTCGGGCCCTGTCGGGCCCTGTCGGGCCCTGTCGGGCTCTGTCGGGCTCTGTCGGGCTCTGTCGGGCTCTGTCGGGCCCTGTCGGGCCCTGTCGGGCCCTGTCGGGCCCTGTCGGGCCCTGTCGGGCCCTGTCGGGCTCTGTCGGGCCCTGTCGGGCTCTGTCGGGCCCTGTCGGGCCCTGTCGGGCCCTGTCGGGCTTTGTCGGGCTCTGTCGGGCTCTGTCGGGCTCTGTCGGGCTGTACTGGGCTCTGTCGGGCCCTGTCGGGCCCTTTCGGTCTCTGTCGGGCCCTGTCGGGCTCTGCCGGGCTCTGTCGGGCTCTGTCGGGCTCTACTGGGCACTGTCGGGCTCTGTCGGGCTTTGTCAGGCTCTGTCGGGCTCTACTGGGCTCTGTCGGGCTCTGTCGGGTTCTGTCGGGCTCTGTCGGGCTCTGTCGGGCCCTGTCGGGCTCTGACGGGCTCTGTCGGGCTCTGTCGGGCTCTGTCGGGCTCTGTCGGGTCCTGTCGGGTCCTGTCGGGCCCTGTCGGGCTCTGTCGGTTTCTGTGGGTCTCTGTCGGGCCCTGTCGGGCCCTGTCGGGCTCTGTCGGGCTCTGTCGGGCTCTGTCGGGCTCTGTCGGGTTCTACTGGGCTCTACTGAGCCCTGTCGGGCTCTGTCGGGCTCTGTCAGGCTCTACTGGGCTCTGTCGGGCCCGGTCGGGCCCTGTCGGGCTCTGTCGGGCTCTGTCGGGCTCTGTCGGGCTCTGTCGGGCTCTGTCGGGCTCTACTGGTCTCTGTCGGGCCCTGTCGGGCCCTGTCGGGCTCTGTCGGGCTCTGTCGGGCTCTGTCGGGCCCTGTCGGGCCCTGTCGGGCTCTGTCGGGCTCTGTCGGGCTCTACTGGGCCCTGTCGGGCCCTGTCGGGCCCTGTCGGGCCCTGTCGGGCTCTGTCGGGCTCTGTCGAGCTCTACTGGGCCCTGTCGGGCCCTGTCGGGCCCTGTCGGGCTCTGTCGGGCTCTGTCGGGCTCTACTGGGCCCTGTCGGGCCCTGTCGGGCTCTGTCGGGCCCTGTCGGGCTCTGTCGGGCTCTGTCGGGCTCTGTCGGGCTCTGTCGGGCTCTGTCGGGCTCTACTGGGCCCTGTCGGGCCCTGTCGGGCCCTGTCGGGCCCTGTCGGGCTCTGTCGGGCCCTGTCGGGCTCTGTCGGGCTCTGTCGGGCTCTGTCGGGCTCTGTCGGGCCCTGTCGGGCCCTGTCGGGCCCTGTCGGGCCCTGTCGGGCTCTGTCGGGCTCTGTCGGGCTCTGTCGGGCCCTGTCGGGCCCTGTCGGGCTCTGTCGGGCTCTGTCGGGCTCTGTCGGGTTCTGTCGGGCCCTGTCGGGCCCTGTCGGGCTCTGTCGGGCTCTGTCGGGCTCTACTGGGCCCTGTCGGGCCCTGTCGGGCCCTGTCGGGTTCTGTCGGGCTCTGTCGGGCTCTGTCGGGCCCTGTCGGGCCCTGTCGGGCTCTGTCGGGCTCTGTCGGGCCCTGTCGAGCTCTGTCGGGCTCTATTGGGCCCTGTCGGGCTCTGTCGGGCCCTGTCGGGCCCTGTCGGGCTCTGTCGGGCTCTGTCGAGCTCTACTGGGCCCTGTCGGGCTCTGTCGGGCTCTGTCGGGCTCTGTCGGGCTCTACTGGGCCCTGTCGGGCCCTGTCGGGCCCTGTCGGGCTCTGTCGGTCTCTGTCGGGCTCTGTCGGGCTCTGTCGGGTTCTGTCGGGCTCTGTCGGGCCCTGTCGGGCTCTGTCGGGCTCTGTCGGGCTCTGTCGGGCTCTGTCGGGCTCTGTCGGGCTCTATTGGGCTCTGTCGGGTTCTACTGGGCTCTACTGGGCCCTGTCGGGCTCTGTCGGGCTCTGTCGGGCTCTGTCGGGCTCTGTCGGGCTCTGTCGGGCTCTGTCGGGCCCTGTCGGGCCCTGTCGGGCTCTACTGGGCCCTGTCGGGCCCTGTCGGTCTCTGTCGGGCCCTGTCGGGCCCTGTCGGGCCCTGTCGGGCTCTGTCGGGCCCTGTCGGGCCCTGTCGGGCTCTGTCGGGCTCTGTCGGGCCCTGTCGGGCCCTGTCGGGCTTTGTCGGGCTCTGTCGGGCTTTGTCGGGCTCTGTCGGGCTCTACTGGGCCCTGTCCGGCTCTGTCGGGCTCTGTCCGGCTCTGTCGGGCTCTGTCGGGCCCTGTCGGGCTCTGTCGGGCTCTACTGGGCCCTGTCGGGCTCTGTCGGGCTCTGTCGGGCCCTGTCGGGCTCTGTCGGGCTCTACTGGGCTCTGTCGGGCTCTGTCGGGCTCTGTCGGGCTCTGTCGGGCTCTACTGGGCTCTGTCGGGCTCTGTCGGGCTCTGTCGGGCTCTGTCGGGTTCTGTCGGGCTCTGTCGGGCCCTGTCGGGCCCTGTCGGGCCCTGTCGGGCTCTGTCGGGCTCTGTCGGGCTCTGTTGGGACCTGTCGGGCCCTGTCGGGCCCTGTCGGGCTCTGTCGGGCCCTGTCGGGCCCTGTCGGGCCCTGTAGGGCTCTGTCGGGCCCTGTCGGGCTCTGTCGGGCTCTACTGGGCCCTGTCGGGCCCTGTCGGGCTCTGTCGGGCTCTGTCGGGCTCTGTCGGGCTCTACTGGGCCCTGTCGGGCCCTGTCGGGCTCTGTCGGGCTCTGTCGGGCTCTGTCGGGCCCTGTCGGTCCCTGTCGGGCTCTGTCGGGCTCTGTCGGGCCCTGTCGGGCTCTGTCGGGCTCTGTCGGGCTCTGTCGGGCTCTACTGGGCTCTGTCGGGCTCTGTCGGGCTCTGTCGGGCTCTGTCGGGCCCTGTCGGGCTCTGTCGGGCTCTGTTGGGCTCTGTCGGGCTCTATTGGGCTCTGTCGGGTTCTACTGGGCCCTGTCGGGCTCTGTCGGGCCCTGTCGGGCTCTGTCGGGCTCTGTCGGGCTCTGTCGGGTTCTACTGGGCCCTGTCGGGCTCTGTCGGGCTCTGTCGGGCCCTGTCGGGCCCTGTCGGGCTCTGTTGGGCTCTGTCGGGCTCTGTCGGGCTCTACTGGGCCCTGTCGGGCCCTGTCGGGCTCTGTCGGGCTCTGTCGGGCCCTGTCGGGCCCTGTCGGGCTCTGTCGGGCTCTACTGGGCCCTGTCGGGCCCTGTCGGGCCCTGTCGGGCCCTGTCGGGCTCTGTCGGGCCCTGTCGGGCTCTGTCGGGCTCTGTCGAGCTCTACTGGGCCCTGTCGGGCCCTGTCGGGCCCTGTCGGGCCCTGTCGGGCCCTGTCGGGCTCTGTCGGCTCCTGTCGGGCCCTGTCGGGCTCTGTCGGGCTCTGTCGGGCTCTGTCGGGCTCTGTCGGGCCCTGTCGGGCCCTGTCGGGCCCTGTCGGGCTCTGTCGGGCCCTGTCGGGCCCTGTCGGGCTCTGTCGGGCTCTGTCAGGCTCTGTCGGGCTCTACTGGGCTCTGTCGGGTTCTGTCGGGTTCTGTCGGGTTCTGTCGGGCCCTGTCGGGCCCTGTCGGGCTTTGTCGGGCTCTCTCGGGCTCTGTCGGGCTCTGTTGGGCTCTAGTGGGCCCTGTCCGGCTCTGTCGGGCCCTGTCGGGCCCTGTCGGGCTCTGTCGGGCTCTGTCGGGCCCTGTCGGGCTCTGTCGGGCTCTGTCGGGCTCTGTCGGGTTCTACTGGGCTCTACTGAGCCCTGTCGGGCTCTGTCGGGCTCTGTCGGGCTCTACTGGTCTCTGTCGGGCCCTGTCGGGCCCTGTCGGGCTCTGTCGGGCCCTGTCGGGCTCTGTCGGGCTCTACTGGGCCCTGTCGGGCTCTGTCGGGCCCTGTCGGGCCCTGTCGGGCTCTGTCGGGCTCTGTCGGGCTCTGTCGGGCTCTGTCGGGCCCTGTCGAGCTCTGTCGGGCTCTGTCGGGCTCTGTCGGGCTCTACTGGGCTCTGTCGGGCTCTGTCGGGCCCTGTCGGGCTCTGTCGGGCCCTGTCGGGCCCTCTCGGGCTCTGTCGGGCCCTGTCGGGCTCTGTCGGGCTCTATCGGGCTCTGTCGGGCTCTATTGGGCTCTGTCGGGTTCTACTGGGCTCTACTGGGCCCTGTCGGGCTCTGTCGGGCTCTGTCGGGCCCTGTCGGGCCCTGTCGGGCTCTACTGGGCCCTGTCGGGCCCTGTCGGGCCCTGTCGGTCTCTGTCGGGCCCTGTCGGGCTCTGTCGGGCTCTGTCGGGCTCTGTCGGGCTCTACTGGGCTCTGTCGGGTTCTACTGGGCTCTACTGGGCCCTGTCGGGCTCTGTCGGGCTCTACTGGGCTCTGTCGGGCTCGGTCGGGCCCTGTCGGGCTCTGTCAAGCTCTGTCGGGCTCTGTCGGGCTCTGTCGGGCTCTACTGGTCTCTGCCGGGCCCTGTCGGGCCCTGTCGGGCTCTGTCGGGCCCTGTCGGGCCCTGTCGGGCTCTGTTGGGCTCTGTCGGGCTCTACTGGGCCCTGTCGGGCTCTGTCGGGCTCTGTCGAGCTCTACTGGGCTCTGTCGGGCCCTGTCGGGCTCTGTCGGGCCCTGTCGGGCCCTGTCGGGCCCTGTCGGGCTCTGTCGGGCTCTGTCGGGCTCTGTCGGGCTCTACTGGGCTCTGTCGGGCTCTGTCGAGCTCTACTGGGCCCTGTCGGGCCCTGTCGGGCCCTGTCGGGCTCTGTCGGGCTCTGTCGGGCTCTACTGGGCCCTGTCGGGCTCTGTCGGGCTCTGTCGGTCCCTGTCGGGCTCTGTCTTGCTCTCTCGGGCTCTGTCGGGCTCTACTGGGCCCTGTCGGGCTCTGTCGGGCCCTGTCGGGCCCTGTCGGGCTCTGTCGGGCTCTGTCGGGCTCTGTCGGGCTCTGTCGGGCCCTGTCGGGCTCTGTCGGGCTCTACTGGGCCCTGTCGGGCTCTGTCGGGCCCTGTCGGGCTCTGTCGGGCCCTGTCGGGCTCTGTCGGGCTCTGTCGAGCTCTACTGGGCTCTGTCGGGCTCTGTCGGGCCCTGTCGGGCCCTGTCGGGCCCTGTCGGGCTCTGTCGGGCTCTGTCGGGCTCTGTCGGGCTCTGTCGGGCTCTACTGGGCCCTGTCGGGCTCTGTCGGGCTCTGTCGGGCTCTGTCAGGCCCTGTCGGGCCCTGTCGGGCCCTGTCGGGCTTTGTCGGGCTCTGTCGGGCTCTACTGGGCCCTGTCGGGCTCTGTCGGGCTCTGTCGGGCTCTGTCGGGCTCTACTGGGCCCTGTCGGGCTCTGTCGGGCTCTGTCGGGCCCTGTCGGGCCCTGTCGGGCCCTGTCGGGCCCTGTCGGGCTCTGTCGGGCACTGTCGGGCTCTGTCGGGCTCTACTGGGCCCTGTCGGGCTCTGTCGGGCTCTGTCGGGCTCTGTCGGGCTCTGTCGGGCCCTGTCGGGCCCTGTCGGGCTTTGTCGGGCTTTGTCGGGCTCTGTCGGGCTCTGTCGGGCTCTGTCGGGCTGTACTGGGCCCTGTCGGGCTCTGTCGGTCTCTGTCGGTCTCTGTCGGGCTCTGCCGGGCTCTGTCGGGCTCTGTCGGGCTCTACTGGGCCCTGTCGGGCTCTGTCGGGCTCTGTCAGGCTCTGTCGGGCTCTACTGGGCTCTGTCGGGCTCTGTCGGGCTCTGTCGGGCCCTGTCGGGCCCTGTCGGGCTCTGTCGGGCTCTGTCGGGCTCTGTTGGGCTCTGTCGGGCTCTGTCGGGTCCTGTCGGGCCCTGTCTAGCTCTGTCGGGCTCTGTCGGGCTCTGTCGGGCCCTGTCGGGCCCTGTCGGGCCCTGTCGGGCCCTGTCGGGCTCTGTCGGGCTCTGTCGGGCTCTGTCGGGCTCTGTCGGGCCCTGTCGGGCTCTGTCGGGCTCTGTCGGGCTCTACTGGGCCCTGTCGGGCCCTGTCGGGCTCTGTCGAGCTCTACTGGACTCTGTCGGGCTCTGTCGGGCCCTGTCGGGCTCTGTCGGGCTCTGTCGGGCTCTGTCGGGCTCTGTCGGGCCCTGTCGGGCCCTGTCGGGCTCTGTCGGGCTCTCCCGGGCCCTGTCGGGCTCTGTCGGGCTCTACTGGGCCCTGTCGGGCTCTGTCGGGCCCTGTCGGGCCCTGTCGGGCTCTGTCGGGCTCTGTCGAGCTCTACTGGGCTCTGTCGGGCTCTGTCGGGCCCTGTCGAGCTCTGTCGGGCCCTGTCGGGCTCTGTCGGGCTCTGTCGGGCCCTGTCGGGCTCTGTCGGGCTCTACTGGGCCCTGTCGGGCTCTGTCGGGCCCTGTCGGGCCCTGTCGGGCTCTGTCGGGCTCTGTCGAGCTCTACTGGGCTCTGTCGGGCTCTGTCGGGCCCTGTCGAGCTCTGTCGGGCCCTGTCGGGCTCTGTCGGGCCCTGTCGGGCCCTGTCGGGCTCTGTCGGGCTCTGTCGGGCTCTACTGGGCTCTGTCGGGCTCTGTCGGGTTCTGTCGGACTCTGTCGGGCTCTGTCGGGCCCTGTCGGGCCCTGTCGGGCTCTGTCGGGCTCTGTCGGGCTCTACTGGGCTCTGTCGGGCTCTGTCGGGCCCTGTCGGGCTCTGTCGGGCCCTGTCGGGCCCTGTCGGGCTCTGTCGGGCCCTGTCGGGCTCTGTCGGGCTCTGTCGGGCTCTGTCGGGCTCTATTGGGCTCTGTCGGGTTCTACTGGGCTCTACTGGGCCCTGTCGGGCTCTGTCGGGCTCTGTCGGGCCCTGTCGGGCCCTGTCGGGCTCTACTGGGCCCTGTCGGGCCCTGTCGGGCCCTGTCGGGCTCTGTCGGGCCCTGTCGGGCTCTGTCGGGCTCTGTCGGGCTCTGTCGGGCTCTACTGGGCTCTGTCGGGTTCTACTGGGCTCTACTGGGCCCTGTCGGGCTCTGTCGGGCTCTACTGGGCTCTGTCGGGCTCGGTCGGGCCCTGTCGGGCTCTGTCAAGCTCTGTCGGGCTCTGTCGGGCTCTGTCGGGCTCTACTGGTCTCTGTCGGGCCCTGTCGGGCCCTGTCGGGCTCTGTCGGGCTCTGTCGGGCTCTGTCAGGCCCTGTCGGGCCCTGTCGGGCTCTGTTGGGCTCTGTCGGGCTCTACTGGGCCCTGTCGGGCTCTGTCGGGCTCTGTCGAGCTCTACTGGGCTCTGTCGGGCCCTGTCGGGCTCTGTCGGGCCCTGTCGGGCCCTGTCGGGCCCTGTCGGGCTCTGTCGGGCTCTGTCGGGCTCTGTCGGGCTCTGTCGGGCTCTACTGGGCTCTGTCGGGCTCTGTCGAGCTCTACTGGGCCCTGTCGGGCCCTGTCGGGCCCTGTCGGGCTCTGTCGGGCTCTGTCGGGCTCTACTGGGCCCTGTCGGGCTCTGTCGGGCTCTGTCGGGCTCTACTGGGCCCTGTCGGGCTCTGTCGGGCCCTGTCGGGCTCTGTCGGGCTCTGTCGGGCTCTACTGGGCTCTGTCGGTCTCTACTGGGCCCTGTCGGGCTCTGTCGGGCCCTGTCGGGCTCTGTCGGGCTCTGTCGAGCTCTACTGGGCTCTGTCGGGCCCTGTCGGGCCCTGTCGGGCCCTGTCGGGCCCTGTCGGGCTCTGTCGGGCTCTGTCGGGCTCTGTCGGGCTCTGTCGGGCTCTACTGGGCCCTGTCGGGCTCTGTCGGGCTCTGTCGGGCCCTGTCGGGCCCTGTCGGGCCCTGTCGGGCCCTGTCGGGCTTTGTCGGGCTCTGTCGGGCTCTACTGGGCCCTGTCGGGCTCTGTCGGGCTCTGTCGGGCTCTGTCGGGCTCTACTGGGCCCTGTCGGGCTCTGTCGGGCTCTGTCGGGCTCTCTCGGGCCCTGTCGGGCCCTGTCGGGCCCTGTCGGGCTCTGTCGGGCACTGTCGGGCTCTGTCGGGCTCTACTGGGCCCTGTCGGGCTCTGTCGGGCTCTGTCGGGCTCTGTCGGGCTCTGTCGGACCCTGTCGGGCCCTGTCGGGCTTTGTCGGGCTCTGTCGGGCTCTGTCGGGCTCTGTCGGGCTCTGTCGGGCTGTACTGGGCCCTGTCGGGCTCTGTCGGTCTCTGTCGGTCTCTGTCGGGCTCTGCCGGGCTCTGTCGGGCTCTGTCGGGCTCTACTGGGCCCTGTCGGGCTCTGTCGGGCTCTGTCAGGCTCTGTCGGGCTCTACTGGGCTCTGTCGGGCCCTGTCGGGCCCTGTCGGGCTCTGTCGGGCTCTGTCGGGCTCTGTCGGGCTCTGTCGGGTTCTACTGGGCTCTACTGGGCCCTGTCGGGCTCTGTCGGGCTCTGTCGGGCTCTACTGGGCTCTGTCGGGCTCGGTCGGGCCCTGTCGGGCTCTGTCGGGCTCTGTCGGGCTCTGTTGGGCTCTGTCGGGCTCTACTGGTCTCTGTCGGGCTCTGTCGGGCCCTGTCGGGCCCTGTCGGGCCCTGTCGGGCTCTGTCAGGCTCTACTGGGCCCTGTCGGGCCCTGTCGGGCCCTGTCGGGCTCTGTCGGGCTCTGTCGAGCTCTACTGGGCTCTGTCGGGCTCTGTCGGGCCCTGTCGGGCTCTGTCGGGCTCTGTCGGGCTCTACTGGGCCCTGTCGGGCCCTGTCGGGCCCTGTCGGGCCCTGTCGGGCTCTGTCGGGCTCTGTCGGGCCCTGTCGGGCTCTGTCGGGCTCTACTGGGCCCTGTCGGGCTCTGTCGGGCTCTGTCAGGCTCTACTGGGCCCTGTCGGGCTCTGGCGGGCCCTGTCGGGCCCTGTCGGGCCCTGTCGAGCTCTGTCGGGCTCTGTCGGGCTCTGTCGGGTTCTGTCGGGCCCTGTCGGGCCCTGTCGGCCCTGTCGGGCTCTGTCGGGCTCTGTCGGGCTCTGTCGGGCTCTGTCGGGCTCTGTCGGGCTCTATTGGGCTCTGTCGGGTTCTACTGGGCTCTACTGGCCTCTGTCGGGCTCTGTCGGGTTCTGTCGGGCCCTGTCGGGCCCTGTCGGGCCCTGTCGGGCTCTGGCGGGCTCTGTCGGGCCCTGTCGGGCCCTGTCGGGCCCTGTCGGGCTCTGTCGGGCTCTGTCGGGCTCTGTTGGGCTCTGTCGGGCTCTACTGGTCTCTGTCGGGCTCTGTCGGGCCCTGTCGGGCCCTGTCGGGCCCTGTCGGGATCTGTCAGGCTCTACTGGGCCCTGTCGGGCCCTGTCGGGCCCTGTCGGGCTCTGTCGGGCTCTGTCGAGCTCTACTGGGCTCTGTCGGGCTCTGTCGGGCCCTGTCGGGCTCTGTCGGGCTCTGTCGGGCTCTACTGGGCCTGTCGGGCCCTGTCGGGCCCTGTCGGGCCCTGTCGGGCCCTGTCGGGCTCTGTCGGGCTCTGTCGGGCCCTGTCGGGCTCTGTCGGGCTCTACTGGGCCCTGTCGGGCTCTGTCGGGCCCTGTCAGGCTCTGTCGGGCTCTGTCGGCTCTGTCGGGCTCTGGCGGGCTCTGTCGGGCCCTGTCGGGCCCTGTCGGGCCCTGTCGAGCTCTGTCGGGCTCTGTCGGGCTCTACTGGCCTCTGTCGGGCTCTGTCGGGCCCTGTCGGGCCCTGTCGGGCCCTGTCGGGCCCTGTCGGGCTCTGTCGGGCTCTGTCGGGCTCTGTCGGGCTCTGTCGGGCTCTGTCGGGCTCTGTCGGGCTCTGTCGGGCCCTGTCGAGCTCTGTCGGGCTCTGTCGGGCTCTGTCGGGCTCTACTGGCCTCTGTCGGGCTCTGTCGGGTTCTGTCGGGCCCTGTCGGGCCCTGTCGGGCCCTGTCGGGCTCTGGCGGGCTCTGTCGGGCCCTGTCGGGCCCTGTCGGGCCCTGTCGGGCTCTGTCGGGCCCTGTCGGGCCCTGTCGGGCTCTGTGGGGCTCTGTCGGGCTCTGTCGGGCTCTGTCGGGTTCTACTGGGCTCTACTGGGCCCTGTCGGGCTCTGTCAGGCTCTGTCGGGCTCTGTCGGGCTCTGTCGGGCTCTGTCGGGCTCTACTGGGCTCGGTCGGGCTCGGTCGGGCTCGGTCGGGCTCTGTCGGGCTCTGTCGGGCTCTGTCGGGCTCTGTCGGGCTCTACTGGTCTCTGTCGGGCCCTGTCGGGCCCTGTCGGGCTCTGTCGGGCTCTGTCGGGCCTGTCGGGCCCTGTCGGGCTCTGTCGGACTCTGTCGGGCTCTTCTGGGCCCTGTCGGGCCCTGTCGGGCCCTGTCGGGTTCTGTCGGGCTCTGTCGGGCCTGTCGGGCCCTGTCGGGCCCTGTCGGGCCCTGTCGGGCTCTGTCGGACTCTGTCGGGCTCTACTGGGCCCTGTCGGGCTCTGTCAGGCTCTGTCGGGCCCTGTCGGGCCCTGTCGGGCTCTGTCGGGCCCTGTCGGGCTCTGTCGGGCTCTACTGGGCCCTGTCGGGCCCTGTCGGGCCCTGTCGAGCTCTGTCGGGCTCTGTCGGGCTCTGTCGGGCTCTGTCGGGCTCTGTCGGGCTCTACTGGGCTCTGTCGGGCCCTGTCGGGCCCTGTCGGGCCCTGTCGGGCCCTGTCGGGCTCTGTCGGGCTCTGTCGAGCTATGTCGGGCTCTGTCGGGCGCTGTCGGGCGCTGTCGGGCCCTGTCGAGCTCTGTTGGGCTCTGTCGGGCTCTACTGGGCTCTGTCGGGTTCTACTGGGCTCTACTGGGCCCTGTCGGGCTCTGTCGTGCTCTACTGGGCTCTGTCGGGCTCGGTCGGGCCCTGTCGGGCTCTGTCAAGCTCTGTCGGGCTCTGTCGGGCTCTGTCGGGCTCTACTGGTCTCTGTCGGGCCCTGTCGGGCCCTGTCGGGCCCTGTCGGGCTCTGTCGGGCCCTGTCGGGCTCTGTCGGGCTCTGTCGGGCTCTACTGGGCCCTGTCGGGCCCTGTCGGGCTCTGTCGGGCCCTGTCGGGCCCTGTCGGGCCCTGTCGGGCTCTGTCGGGCCCTGTCGGCCTCTGTCGGGCCCTGTCGGGCTCTGTCGGGCTCTGTCGGGCTCTACTGGGCCCTGTCGGGCCCTGTCGGGCCCTGTCGGGCCCTGTCGGGCCCTGTCGGGCCTGTCGGGCTCTGTCGGGCTCTGTCGGGCTCTGTCGGGCTCTGTCGGGCTCTGTCGGGCCCTGTCGGGCCCTGTCGGGCTCTGTCGGGCCCTGTCGGGCCCTGTCGGGCTCTGTCGGGCTCTGTCGGGCCCTGTCGGGCTCTGTCGGGCTCTACTGGGCCCTGTCGGGCTCTGTCGGGCCCTGTCGGGCTCTGTCGGGCTCTGTCGAGCTCTACTGGGCTCTGTCGGGCTCTGTCGGGCCCTGTCGGGCCCTGTCGGGCCCTGTCGGGCTCTGTCGGGCTCTGTCGGGCTCTGTCAGGCTCTGTCGGGCTCTACTGGGCCCTGTCGGGCTCTGTCGGGCTCTGTCGGGCTCTGTCGGGCCCTGTCGGGCCCTGTCGGGCCCTGTCGGGCTTTGTCGGGCTCTGTCGGGCTCTACTGGGCCCTGTCGGGCTCTGTCGGGCTCTGTCGGGCTCTGTCGGGCTCTGTCGGGCTCTACTGGGCCCTGTCGGGCTCTGTCGGGCTCTGTCGGGCTCTGTCGGGCTCTACTGGGCCCTGTCGAGCCCTGTCGGGCTCTGTCGGGCTCTGTCGGGCTCTGTCGGGCTCTACTGGGCCCTGTCGGGCTCTGTCGGGCTCTGTCGGGCTCTGTCGGACCCTGTCGGGCCCTGTCGGGCCCTGTCGGGCTTTGTCGGGCTCTGTCGGGCTCTGTCGGGCTCTGTCGGGCTGTACTGGGCCCTGTCGGGCTCTGTCGGTCTCTGTCGGGCTCTGTCGGGCTCTGCCGGGCTCTGTCGGGCTCTGTCGGGTTCTACTGGGCCCTGTCGGGCTCTGTCGGGCTCTGTCAGGCTCTGTCGGGCTCTACTGGGCTCTGTCGGGCTCTGTCGGGTTCTGTCGGGCTCTGTCGGGCCCTGTCGGGCCCTGTCGGGCTCTGTCGGGCTCTGTTGGGCTCTGTTGGGCTCTGTCGGGTCCTGTCGGGCCCTGTCTAGCTCTGTCGGGCTCTGTCGGGCCCTGTCGGGCCCTGTCGGGCTCTGTCGGGCTCTGTCGGGCTCTGTCGGGCTCTGTCGGGTTCTACTGGGCTCTACTGGGCCCTGTCGGGCTCTGTCGGGCTCTGTCGGGCTCTGTCGGGCTCTACTGGGCTCTGTCGGGCTCGGTCGGGCCCTGTCGGGCTCTGTCGGGCTCTGTCGGGCTCTGTCGGGCTCTGTCGGGCTCTACTGGTCTCTGTCGGGCTCTGTCGGGCCCTGTCGGGCCCTGTCGGGCCCTGTCGGGCCCTGTCGGGCTCTGTCGGGCTCTGTCAGGCTCTACTGGGCCCTGTCGGGCTCTGTCGGGTTCTACTGGGCTCTCCCTGTCGGGCTCTGGTCAGTCAGGCTCTGTCGGGCTCTGTCGGGCTCTGTCGGGCTCTGTCGGGCTCTACTGGGCTCGGTCGGGCTCGGTCGGGCTCGGTCGGGCTCTGTCGGGCTCTGTCGGGCTCTGTCGGGCTCTGTCGGGCTCTACTGGTCTCTGTCGGGCCCTGTCGGGCCCTGTCGGGCTCTGTCGGGCTCTGTCGGGCCCTGTCGGGCCCTGTCGGGCTCTGTCGGACTCTGTCGGGCTCTACTGGGCCCTGTCGGGCCCTGTCGGGCCCTGTCGGGTTCTGTCGGGCTCTGTCGGGCTCTGTCGGGCCCTGTCGGGCTCTGTCGGGCCCTGTCGGGCTCTGTCGGGCTCTACTGGGCCCTGTCGGGCTCTGTCGGGCTCTGTCAGGCTCTGTCGGGCCCTGTCGGGCTCTGTCGGGCCCTGTCGGGCTCTGTCGGGCTCTACTGGGCCCTGTCGGGCCCTGTCGGGCCCTGTCGAGCTCTGTCGGGCTCTGTCGGGCTCTGTCGGGCTCTGTCGGGCTCTACTGGGCTCTGTCGGGCTCTGTCGGGCTCTGTCGGGCCCTGTCGGGCCCTGTCGGGCTCTGTCGGGCTCTGTCGAGCTCTGTCGGGCTCTGTCGGGCGCTGTCGGGCGCTGTCGGGCCCTGTCGAGCTCTGTTGGGCTCTGTCGGGCTCTACTGGGCTCTGTCGGGTTCTACTGGGCTCTACTGGGCCCTGTCGGGCTCTGTCGTGCTCTACTGGGCTCTGTCGGGCTCGGTCGGGCCCTGTCGGCTCTGTCAAGCTCTGTCGGGCTCTGTCGGGCTCTGTCGGGCTCTACTGGTCTCTGTCGGGCCCTGTCGGGCCCTGTCGGGCCCTGTCGGGCTCTGTCGGGCCCTGTCGGGCCCTGTCGGGCTCTGTCGGGCTCTGTCGGGCTCTGTCGGGCTCTACTGGGCCCTGTCGAGCCCTGTCGGGCCCTGTCGGGCTCTGTCGGGCTCTGTCGGGCTCTGTCGGGCTCTGTCGGGCTCTACTGGGCCCTGTCGGGCCCTGTCGGGCTCTGTCGGGCCCTGTCGGGCCTTGTCGGGCTCTGTCGGGCCCTGTCGGGCCCTGTCGGGCTCTGTCGGGCCCTGTCGGGCTCTGTCGGGCTCTGTCGGGCTCTGTCGGGCCCTGTCGGGCTCTGTCGGGCTCTGTCGGGCTCTGTCGGGCTCTACTGGGCCCTGTCGGGCTCTGTCGGGCCCTGTCAGGCTCAGTCGGGCCCTGTCGGGCTCTGTCGGGCCCTGTCGGGCTCTGTCGGGCCCTGTCGGGCCCTGTCGGGCTCTCTCGGGCTCTCTCGGGCTCTGTCGGGCTCTGTCGGGCTCTACTGGGCCCTGTCCGGCTCTGTCGGGCCCTGTCGGGCCCTGTCGGGCTCTGTCGGGCCCTGTCGGGCTCTGTCGGGCTCTGTCGGGCTCTGTCGGGCTCTACTGGGCCCTGTCGGGCTCTGTCGGGCTCTGTCGGGCTCTGTCGGGCTCTACTGGGCTCTGTCGGGTTCTGTCGGGCTCTGTCGGGCCCTGTCGGGCTCTGTCGGGCTCTGTCGGGCTCTGTCGGGCTCTGTCGGGACCTGTCGGGCCCTGTCGGGCCCTGTCGGGCCCTGTCGGGCCCTGTCGGGCTCTGTCGGGCCCTGTCGGGCCCTGTCGGGCCCTGTCGGGCCCTGTCGGGCTCTGTCGGGCTCTGTCGGGTTCTACTGGGCTCTACTGGGCCCTGTCAGGCTCTGTCGGGCTCTGTCGGGCTCTATTGGGCTCTGTCGGCTTCTACTGGGCTCTACTGGGCCCTGTCGGGCTCTGTCGGGCTCTGTCGGGCCCTGTCGGGCCCTGTCGGGCCCTGTCGGGCTCTGTCGGGCTCTGTCGGGCTCTACTGGGCCCTGTCGGGCTCTGTCGGGCTCTGTCGGGCTCTGTCGGGCTCTGTCGGGCTCTACTGGGCCCTGTCGGGCTCTGTCGGGCTCTGTCGGGCTCTGTCGGGCCCTGTCGGGCCCTGTCGGGCCCTGTCGGGCTCTGTCGGGCATTGTCGGGCTCTGTCGGGCTCTACTGGGCCCTGTCGGGCTCTGTCGGGCTCTGGTCGGGCTCTGTCGGGCTCTGTCGGGCTCTGTCGGACCCTGTCGGGCCCTGTCGGGCTCTGTCGGGCTCTGTCGGGCTCTGTCGGGCTGTACTGGGCCCTGTCGGGCTCTGTCGGTCTCTGTCGGGCTCTGTCGGGCTCTGCCGGGCTCTGTCGGGCTCTGTCGGGTTCTACTGGGCCCTGTCGGGCTCTGTCGGGCTCTGTCAGGCTCTGTCGGGCTCTACTGGGCTCTGTCGGGCTCTGTCGGGTTCTGTCGGGCTCTGTCGGGCTCTGTCGGGCCCTGTCGGGCCCTGTCGGGCTCTGTCGGGCTCTGTTGGGCTCTGTTGGGCTCTGTCGGGTCCTGTCGGGCCCTGTCTAGCTCTGTCGGGCTCTGTCGGGCCCTGTCGGGCTCTGTCGGGCTCTGTCGGGCCCTGTCGGGCCCTGTCGGGCTCTGTCGGGCTCTGTCGGGCTCTGTCGGGCTCTGTCGGGCTCTGTCGGGCTCTGTCGGGTTCTACTGGGCTCTACTGGGCCCTGTCGGGCTCTGTCGGGCTCTGTCGGGCTCTGTCGGGCTCTACTGGGCTCTGTCGGGCTCGGTCGGGCCCTGTCGGGCTCTGTCGGGCTCTGTCGGGCTCTGTTGGGCTCTGTCGGGCTCTACTGGTCTCTGTCGGGCCCTGTCGGGCCCTGTCGGGCCCTGTCGGGCTCTGTCGGGCTCTGTCAGGCTCTACTGGGCCCTGTCGGGCTCTGTCGGGTTCTACTGGGCTCTACTGGGCCCTGTCGGGCTCTGTCAGGCTCTGTCGGGCTCTGTCGGGCTCTGTCGGGCTCTACTGGGCTCGGTCGGGCTCGGTCGGGCTCGGTCGGGCTCTGTCGGGCTCTGTCGGGCTCTGTCGGGCTCTGTCGGGCTCTACTGGTCTCTGTCGGGCCCTGTCGGGCCCTGTCGGGCTCTGTCGGGCTCTGTCGGGCCCTGTCGGGCCCTGTCGGGCTCTGTCGGACTCTGTCGGGCTCTACTGGGCCCTGTCGGGCCCTGTCGGGCCCTGTCGGGTTCTGTCGGGCTCTGTCGGGCTCTGTCGGGCCCTGTCGGGCTCTGTCGGGCCCTGTCGGGCTCTGTCGGGCTCTACTGGGCCCTGTCGGGCTCTGTCGGGCTCTGTCAGGCTCTGTCGGGCCCTGTCGGGCCCTGTCGGGCTCTGTCGGGCCCTGTCGGGCTCTGTCGGGCTCTACTGGGCCCTGTCGGGCCCTGTCGGGCCCTGTCGAGCTCTGTCGGGCTCTGTCGGGCTCTGTCGGGCTCTGTCGGGCCCTGTCGGGCTCTGTCGGGCTCTGTCGGGCTCTGTCGGGCTCTGTCGGGCCCTGTCGGGCCCTGTCGGGCTCTGTCGGGCTCTGTCGGGCTCTGTCGGGCTCTGTCGGGCGCTGTCGGGCGCTGTCGGGCCCTGTCGAGCTCTGTTGGGCTCTGTCGGGCTCTACTGGGCTCTGTCGGGTTCTACTGGGCTCTACTGGGCCCTGTCGGGCTCTGTCGTGCTCTACTGGGCTCTGTCGGGCTCGGTCGGGCCCTGTCGGGCTCTGTCAAGCTCTGTCGGGCTCTGTCGGGCTCTGTCGGGCTCTACTGGTCTCTGTCGGGCCCTGTCGGGCTCTGTCGGGCTCTGTCGGATTCTACTGGGCTCTACTGGGCCTTGTCGGGCTCTGTCGGGCTCTGTCGGGCTCTGTCGGGCTCTGTCGGGCTCTGTCGGGCTCTACTGGGCTCTGTCGGGCTCGATCGGGCCCTGTCGGGCCCTGTCGGGCTCTGTCGGTCTCTGTCGGGCTCTGTCGGGCTCTACTGGTCTCTGTCGGGCCCTGTCGGGCCCTGTCGGGCTCTGTCGGGCTCTGTCGGGCCCTGTCGGGCCCTGTCGGGCCCTGTCGGGCTCTGTCGGGCTCTGTCGGGCTCTACTGGGCCCTGTCGGCCTCTGTCGGGCTCTACTGGGCCCTGTCGGGCTCTGTCGGGCTCTGTCGGGCTCTGTCGGGCTCTACTGGGCTCTGTCGGGCTCTGTCGGGCCCTGTCGGGCCCTGTCGGGCCCTGTCGGGCCCTGTCGGGCCCTGTCGAGCTCTGTCGGGCCCTGTCGGGCCCTGTCGGGCCCTGTCGGGCCCTGTCGGGCTCTGTCGGGCCCTGTCGGACCCTGTTGGGCTCTGTGGGGCTCTGTCGGGCTCTGTCGGGCTCTGTCGGGTTCTACTGGGCTCTACTGGGCCCTGTTGGGCTCTGTCGGGCTCTGTCGGGCTCTGTCGGGCTCTGTCGGGCTCTACTGGGCTCTGTCGGGCTCTGTCGGGCTCTGTCGGGCTCTACTGGGCTCTGTCGGGCTCTATTGGGCTCTGTCGGGCTCTGTCGGGCTCTGTCGGGCCCTGTCGGGCCCTGTCGGGCTCTGTTGGACTCTGTCGGGCTCTACTGGGCCCTGTCGGGCCCTGTTGGGCTCTGTCGGGCTCTGTCGGGCTCTGTCGGGCCCTGTCGGGCTCTGTCGGGCCCTGTCGGGCTCTGTCGGGCTCTACTGGGCCCTGTCGGGCTCTGTCGGGCTCTGTCAGGCTCTGTCGGGCCCTGTCGGGCTCTGTCGGGCTCTGTCGGGCTCTGTCGGGCCCTGTCGGGCTCTGTCGGGCTCTGTCGGGCTCTACTGGGCCCTGTCGGGCCCTGTCGGGCCCTGTCGAGCTCTGTCGGGCTCTGTCGGGCTCTGTCGGGCTCTGTCGGGCTCTACTGGGCTCTGTCGGGCTCTGTCGGGCTCTGTCGGGCCCTGTCGGGCCCTGTCGGGCTCTGTCGGGCTCTGTCGAGCTCTGTCGGGCTCTGTCGGGCGCTGTCGGGCGCTGTCGGGCCCTGTCGAGCTCTGTCGGGCTCTGTCGGGCTCTACTGGGCTCTGTCGGGTTCTACTGGGCTCTACTGGGCCCTGTCGGGCTCTGTCGTGCTCTACTGGGCTCTGTCGGGCTCGGTCGGGCCCTGTCGGGCTCTGTCAAGCTCTGTCGGGCTCTGTCGGGCTCTGTCGGGCTCTGTCGGGCTCTGTCGGGCCCTGTCGGGCTCTGTCGGGCTCTGTCGGGCTCTACTGGGCCCTGTCGGGCCCTGTCGGGCTCTGTCGGGCTCTGTCGAGCTCTACTGGGCCCTGTCGGGCCCTGTCGGGCCCTGTCGGGTTCTGTCGGGCCCTGTCGGGCTCTGTCGGGCCCTGTCGGGCCCTGTCGGGCCCTGTCGGGCCCTGTCGGGCTCTGTCGGGCTCTGTCGGATTCTACTGGGCTCTACTGGGCCCTGTCGGGCTCTGTCGGGCTCTGTCGGGCTCTGTCGGGCTCTACTGGGTTCTGTCGGGCCCTGTCGGGCTCTGTCGGGCTCTGTCGGGCCCTGTCGGGCCCTGTCGGGCTCTGTTGGGCTCTGTCGGGTTCTGTCGGGCCCTGTCGGTCTCTGTCGGGCTCTGTCGGGCTCTACTGGGCCCTGTCGGGCCCTGTCGGGCCCTGTAGGGCCCTGTCGGGTTCTGTCGGGCTCTGTCGAGCTCTGTCGGGCCCTGTCGGGCTCTGTCAGGCTCTGTCGGGCTCTACTGGGCCCTGTCGGGCTCTGTCGGGCCCTGTCGGGCCCTGTCGGGCCCTGTCGGGCTCTGTCGGGCTCTGTCGGGCCCTGTCGGGCTCTGTCGGGCTCTACTGGGCCCTGTCGGGCTCTGTCGGGCCCTGTCGGGCTCTGTCGGGCTCTGTCGAGCTCTACTGGGCTCTGTCGGGCTCTCTCGGGCCCTGTCGGGCTCTGTTGGGCTCTGTCGGGCTCTGGCGGGCTGTGTCGGGCTCTACTGGGCCCTGTCGGGCTCTGTCGGGCCCTGTCGGGCCCTGTCGGGCCCTGTCGGGCCCTGTCGGGCTTTGTCGGGCTCTGTCGGGCTCTGTCGGGCTCTGTCGGGCCCTGTCGGGCTCTGTCGGGCTCTGTCGGGCTCTGTCGGGCTCTGTCGGGCTCTACTGGGCTCTGTCGGGCTCTGTCGGGTTCTGTCGGGCTCTGTCGGGCTCTGTCGGGCTCTGTCGGGCCCTGTCGGGCCCTGTCGGGCTCTGTCGGGCCCTGTCGGGCCCTGTCGGGCCCTGTCGGGCCCTGTCGGGCTCTGTCGGGCTCTGTCGGGCTCTGTCGGGCCCTGTCGGGCTCTGTCGGGCTCTGTCGGGCCCTGTCGGGCTCTGTCGGGCTCTGTCGGGCTCTGTCGGGCTCTACTGGTCTCTGTCGGGCTCTGTCGGGCCCTGTCGGGCCCTGTCGGGCTCTGTTGGGCCCTGTCGGGCCCTGTCGGGCTCTGTCGGGCTCTGTCGGGCTCTACTGGGCCCTGTCGGGCTCTGTCGGGCTCTGTCGAGCTCTACTGGGCTCTGTCGGGCTCTGTCGGGCCCTGTCGGGCTCTGTCGGGCTCTGTTGGGCTCTGTCAGGCTCTACTGGGCCCTGTCGGGCCCTGTCGGGCCCTGTCGGGCTCTGTCGGGCTCTGTCGGGCCCTGTCGGGCCCTGTCGGGCCCTGTCGGGCTCTGTCGAGCTCTGTCGGGCCCTGTCGGGCTCTGTCGGGCTCTACTGGGCCCTGTCGGGCTCTGTCGGGCCCTGTCGGGCTCTACTGGGCCCTGTCGGGCTCTGTCGGGCTCTGTCGGGCTCTACTGGGCCCTGTCGGGCCCTGTCGGGCTCTGTCGGGCCCTGTCGGGCTCTGGCGGGCTCTGGCGGGCTCTGTCGGGCTCTACTGGGCCCTGTCGGGCTCTGTCGGGCCCTGTCGGGCCCTGTCGGGCTCTGTCGGGCCCTGTCGGGCCCTGTCGGGCTCTGTCGGGCTCTGTCGGGCTCTTTCGGGCTCTACTGGGCTCTGTCGGGCTCTGTCGGGTTCTGTCGGGCCCTGTCGGGCTCTGTCGGGCCCTGTCGGGCTCTGTCGGGCTCTGTCGGGCCCTGTCGGGCCCTGTCGGGCTCTGTCGGGCCCTGTCGGGCTCTGTCGGGCCCTGTCGGGCCCTGTCGGGCTCTGTCGGGCTCTGTCGGGCTCTACTGGGCCCTGTCGGGCTCAGTCGGGCCCTGTCGGGCTCAGTCGGGCCCTGTCGGCCTCTGTCGGGCCCTGTCGGGCTCTGTCGGGCCCTGTCGGGCCCTGTCGGGCTCTGTCGGGCCCTGTCGGGCCCTGTCGGGCTCTGTCGGGCCCTGTCGGGCTCTGTCGGGCTCTGTCGGGCCCTGTCGGGCCCTGTCGGGCCCTGTCGGGCTCTGTCGGGCTCTGTCGGGCTCTACTGGGCCCTGTCGGGCTCTGTCGGGCCCTGTCAGGCTCAGTCGGGCCCTGTCGGGCTCTGTCGGGCCCTGTCGGGCTCTGTCGGGCCCTGTCGGGCCCTGTCGGGCTTTGTCGGGCTCTCTCGGGCTCTGTCGGGCTCTGTCGGGCTCTACTGGGCCCTGTCCGGCTCTGTCGGGCCCTGTCGGGCCCTGTCGGGCTCTGTCGGGCCCTGTCGGGCTCTGTCGGGCTCTGTCGGGCTCTGTCGGGCTCTACTGGGCCCTGTCGGGCTCTGTCGGGCTCTGTCGGGCTCTGTCGGGCTCTACTGGGCTCTGTCGGGTTCTGTCGGGCTCTGTCGGGCCCTGTCGGGCTCTGTCGGGCTCTGTCGGGCTCTGTCGGGCTCTGTCGGGACCTGTCGGGCCCTGTCGAGCTCTGTCGGGCCCTGTCGGGCCCTGTCGGGCCCTGTCGGGCCCTGTCGGGCTCTGTCGGGCTCTGTCGGGCCCTGTCGGGCCCTGTCGGGCCCTGTCGGGCTCTGTCGGGCTCTGTCGGGTTCTACTGGGCTCTACTGGGCCCTGTCAGGCTCTGTCGGGCTCTGTCGGGCTCTGTCGGGCTCTATTGGGCTCTGTCGGCTTCTACTGGGCTCTACTGGGCCCTGTCGGGCTCTGTCGGGCTCTGTCGGGCTCTGTCGGGCCCTGTCGGGCTCTGTCGGGCTCTACTGGGCCCTGTCGGGCCCTGTCGGGCCCTGTCGGGCCCTGTCGGGCTCTGTCGGGCTCTGTCGAGCTCTACTGGGCCCTGTCGGGCCCTGTCGGGCTCTGTCGGGCCCTGTCGGGCTCTGTCGGGCTCTGTCGGGCTCTGTCGGACTCTACTGGGCCCTGTCGGGCTCTGTCGGGCTCTGTCGGGCCCTGTCGGGCCCTGTCGGGCTCTGTCGGGCTCTGTCGGGCTCTGTCGGGCCCTGTCGGGCTCTGTCGGGCCCTGTCGGGCCCTGTCGGGCTTTGTCGGGCTCTGTCGGTCTCTGTCGGGCTCTGTCGGGCTCTACTGGGCCCTGTCCGGCTTTGTCGGGCCCTGTCGGGCCCTGTCGGGCTCTGTCGGGCCCTGTCGGGCTCTGTCGGGCTCTGTCGGGCTCTACTGGGCCCTGTCGGGCTCTGTCGGGCTCTGTCGGGCTCTGTCGGGCTCTGTCGGGCTCTACTGGGCTCTGTCGGGCTCTGTCGGGCTCTGTCGGGTTCTGTCGGGTTCTGTCGGGCTCTGTCGGGCCCTGTCGGGCTCTGTCGGGCCCTGTCGAGCTCTGTCGGGCTCTGTCGGGCCCTGTCGGGCTCTGTCGGGACCTGTCGGGCTCTGTCGGGCCCTGTCGGGCCCTGTCGGGCTCTGTCGGGCTCTTTCGGGTTCTACTGGGCTCTACTGGGCCTTGTCGGGCTCTGTCGGGCTCTGTCGGGCTCTGTCGGGCTCTGTCGGGCTCTGTCGGGCTCTACTGGGCTCTGTCGGGCTCGATCGGGCCCTGTCGGGCCCTGTCGGGCTCTGTCGGGCTCTGTCGGGCTCTGTCGGGCTCTACTGGTCTCTGTCGGGCCCTGTCGGGCCCTGTCGGGCTCTGTCGGGCTCTGTCGGGCCCTGTCGGGCCCTGTCGGGCCCTGTCGGGCTCTGTCGGGCTCTGTCGGGCTCTACTGGGCCCTGTCGGCCTCTGTCGGGCTCTACTGGGCCCTGTCGGGCTCTGTCGGGCTCTGTCGGGCTCTGTCGGGCTCTACTGGGCTCTGTCGGGCTCTGTCGGGCCCTGTCGGGCCCTGTCGGGCCCTGTCGGGCCCTGTCGAGCTCTGTCGGGCCCTGTCGGGCCCTGTCGGGCTCTGTCGGGCCCTGTCGGACCCTGTTGGGCTCTGTGGGGCTCTGTCGGGCTCTGTCGGGCTCTGTCGGGTTCTACTGGGCTCTACTGGGCCCTGTTGGGCTCTGTCGGGCCCTGTTGGGCTCTGTCGGGCTCTGTCGGGCTCTGTCGGGCTCTGTCGGGCTCTGTCGGGCTCTGTCGGGCTCTGTCGGGCTCTACTGGGCTCTGTCGGGCTCTATTGGGCTCTGTCGGGCTCTGTCGGGCTCTGTCGGGCCCTGTCGGGCCCTGTCGGGCTCTGTTGGACTCTGTCGGGCTCTACTGGGCCCTGTCGGGCCCTGTCGGGCTCTGTCGGGCTCTGTCGGGCTCTGTCGGGCCCTGTCGGGCTCTGTCGGGCTCTACTGGGCCCTGTCGGGCTCTGTCGGGCTCTGTCAGGCTCTGTCGGGCCCTGTCGGGCTCTGTCGGGCCCTGTCGGGCTCTGTCGGGCTCTGTCGCGCTCTGTCGGGCCCTGTCGGGCTCTGTCGGGCTCTGTCGGGCTCTACTGGGCCCTGTCGGGCCCTGTCGGGCCCTGTCGAGCTCTGTCGGGCTCTGTCGGGCTCTGTCGGGCTCTGTCGGGCTCTACTGGGCTCTGTCGGGCTCTGTCGGGCTCTGTCGGGCCCTGTCGGGCCCTGTCGGGCTCTGTCGGGCTCTGTCGAGCTCTGTCGGGCTCTGTCGGGCGCTGTCGGGCGCTGTCGGGCCCTGTCGAGCTCTGTCGGGCTCTGTCGGGCTCTACTGGGCTCTGTCGGGTTCTACTGGGCTCTACTGGGCCCTGTCGGGCTCTGTCGTGCTCTACTGGGCTCTGTCGGGCTCGGTCGGGCCCTGTCGGGCTCTGTCAAGCTCTGTCGGGCTCTGTCGGGCTCTGTCGGGCTCTGTCGGGCTCTGTCGGGCCCTGTCGGGCTCTGTCGGGCTCTGTCGGGCTCTACTGGGCCCTGTCGGGCCCTGTCGGGCTCTGTCGGGCTCTGTCGAGCTCTACTGGGCCCTGTCGGGCCCTGTCGGGCCCTGTCGGGTTCTGTCGGGCCCTGTCGGGCTCTGTCGGGCTCTGTCGGGCCCTGTCGGGCCCTGTCGGGCCCTGTCGGGCTCTGTCGGGCTCTGTCGGGTTCTACTGGGCTCTACTGGGCCCTGTCGGGCTCTGTCGGGCCCTGTCGGGCTCTGTCGGGCTCTACTGGGTTCTGTCGGGCTCGGTCGGGCCCTGTCGGGCTCTTTCGGGCTCTGTCGCGCTCTGTCGGGCCCTGTCGGGCCCTGTCGGGCTCTGTCGGGCTCTGTCGGGTTCTGTCGGGCCCTGTCGGTCTCTGTCGGGCTCTGTCGGGCTCTACTGGGCCCTGTCGGGCCCTGTCGGGCCCTGTAGGGCCCTGTCGGGTTCTGTCGGGCTCTGTCGAGCTCTGTCGGGCCCTGTCGGGCTCTGTCAGGCTCTGTCGGGCTCTACTGGGCCCTGTCGGGCTCTGTCGGGCCCTGTCGGGCCCTGTCGGGCCCTGTCGGGCTCTGTCGGGCTCTGTCGGGCCCTGTCGGGCTCTGTCGGGCTCTACTGGGCCCTGTCGGGCTCTGTCGGGCCCTGTCGGGCTCTGTCGGGCTCTGTCGAGCTCTACTGGGCTCTGTCGGGCTCTCTCGGGCCCTGTCGGGCTCTGTTGGGCTCTGTCGGGCTCTGGCGGGCTGTGTCGGGCTCTACTGGGCCCTGTCGGGCTCTGTCGGGCTCTGTCGGGCTCTGTCGGGCCCTGTCGGGCCCTGTCGGGCCCTGTCGGGCTTTGTCGGGCTCTGTCGGGCTCTGTCGGGCTCTGTCGGGCCCTGTCGGGCCCTGTCGGGCTCTGTCGGGCTCTGTCGGGCTCTGTCGGGCTCTGTCGGGCTCTACTGGGCTCTGTCGGGCTCTGTCGGGTTCTGTCGGGCTCTGTCGGGCTCTGTCGGGCCCTGTCGGGCCCTGTCGGGCCCTGTCGGGCCCTGTCGGGCTCTGTCGGGCTCTGTCGGGCTCTGTCGGGCCCTGTCGGGCTCTGTCGGGCTCTGTCGGGCCCTGTCGGGCTCTGTCGGGCTCTGTCGGGCTCTGTCGGGCTCTACTGGTCTCTGTCGGGCTCTGTCGGGCCCTGTCGGGCCCTGTCGGGCTCTGTTGGGCCCTGTCGGGCCCTGTCGGGCTCTGTCGGGCTCTGTCGGGCTCTACTGGGCCCTGTCGGGCTCTGTCGGGCTCTGTCGAGCTCTACTGGGCTCTGTCGGGCTCTGTCGGGCCCTGTCGGGCTCTGTCGGGCTCTGTTGGGCTCTGTCAGGCTCTACTGGGCCCTGTCGGGCCCTGTCGGGCCCTGTCGGGCTCTGTCGGGCTCTGTCGGGCCCTGTCGGGCCCTGTCGGGCCCTGTCGGGCTCTGTCGAGCTCTGTCGGGCCCTGTCGGGCTCTGTCGGGCTCTACTGGGCCCTGTCGGGCTCTGTCGGGCCCTGTCGGGCTCTACTGGGCCCTGTCGGGCTCTGTCGGGCTCTGTCGGGCTCTACTGGGCCCTGTCGGGCCCTGTCGGGCTCTGTCGGGCCCTGTCAGGCTCTGTCGGGCTCTGGCGGGCTCTGTCGGGCTCTACTGGGCCCTGTCGGGCCCTGTCGGGCCCTGTCGGGCCCTGTCGGGCTCTGTCGGGCTCTGTCGGGCTCTTTCGGGCTCTACTGGGCTCTGTCGGGCTCTGTCGGGTTCTGTCGGGCCCTGTCGGGCTCTGTCGGGCCCTGTCGGGCTCTGTCGGGCTCTGTCGGGCCCTGTCGGGCCCTGTCGGGCTCTGTCGGGCCCTGTCGGGCTCTGTCGGGCCCTGTCGGGCCCTGTCGGGCTCTGTCGGGCTCTGTCGGGCTCTACTGGGCCCTGTCGGGCTCAGTCAGGCCCTGTCGGGCTCAGTCGGGCCCTGTCGGCCTCTGTCGGGCCCTGTCGGGCTCTGTCGGGCCCTGTCGGGCCCTGTCGGGCTTTGTCGGGCTCTCTCGGGCTCTGTCGGGCTCTGTTGGGCTCTACTGGGCCCTGTCCGGCCCTGTCGGGCCCTGTCGGTCCCTGTCGGGCTCTGTCGGGCTCTGTCGGGCCCTGTCGGGCTCTGTCGGGCTCTGTCGGGCTCTGTCGGGCTCTACTGGGCCCTGTCGGGCTCTGTCGGGCTCTGTCGGGCTCTGTCGGGCTCTACTGGGCTCTGTCGGGTTCTGTCGGGCTCTGTCGGGCTCTGTCGGGCCCTGTCGGGCTCTGTCGGGCTCTGTCGGGCTCTGTTGGGACCTGTCGGGCCCTGTCGAGCTCTGTCGGGCCCTGTCGGGCCCTGTCGGGCTCTGTCGGGCTCTGTCGGGCCCTGTCGGGCCCTGTCGGGCTCTGTCGGGCTCTGTCGGGCTCTGTCGGGCTCTACTGGGCCCTGTCGGCCTCTGTCGGGCTCTGTCGGGCTCTGTCGGGCTCTGTCGGGCTCTACTGGGCTCTGTCGGGCTCTGTCGGGCCCTGTCGGGCCCTGTCGGGCCCTGTCGGGCTCTGTCGGGCTCTGTCGGGCCCTGTCGGGCCCTGTCGAGCTCTGTCGGGCCCTGTCGGGCCCTGTCGGGCCCTGTCGGGTTCTACTGGGCTCTACTGGGCCCTGTCGGGCTCTGTCGGGCTCTGTCGGGCTGTGTCGGGCTCTGTCGGGCTCTGTCGGGCTCTACTGGGCTCTGTCGGGCTCGGTCGAACCCTGTCGGGCTCTGTCGGGCTCTGTCGGGCTCTGTCGGGCTCTGTCGGGCTCTGTCGGGCCCTGTCGGGCCCTGTCGGGCTCTGTCGGACTCTGTCGGGCTCTACTGGGCCCTGTCGGGCCCTGTCGGGCCCTGTCGGGCTCTGTCGGGCTCTGTCGAGCTCTACTGGGCTCTGTCGGGCTCTGTCGGGCTCTGTCGGACTCTACTGGGCCCTGTCGGGCCCTGTCGGGCTCTGTCGGGCCCTGTCGGGCCCTGTCGGGCCCTGTCGGGCTCTGTCGGGCTCTGTCGGGCTCTGTCGGGCTCTGTCGGGCCCTGTCGGGCTCTACTGGGCTCTGTCGGGCTCTGTCGGGCTCTGTCGGGCTCTGTCGGGCCCTGTCGGGCTCTACTGGGCTCTGTCGGGCTCTGTCGGGCTCTGTCGGGCTCTACTGGGCTCTGTCGGGCTCTGTCGGGTTCTGTCGGGTTCTGTCGGGCTCTGTCGGGCTCTGTCGGGCCCTGTCGGGCTCTGTCGGGCTCTGTCGGGCTCTGTCGGGCCCTGTCGGGCCCTGTCGGGCCCTGTCGGGCCCTGTCGAGCTTTGTCGGGCTCTGTCGGGCTCTGTCGGGCTCTACTGGGCCCTGTCGGGCCCTGTCGGGCTCTGTCGGGCTCTGTCGGGCCCTGTCGGGCTCTGTCGGGCTCTGTCGGGCTCTGTCGAGCTCTACTGGGCTCTGTCGGGCTCTGTCGGGCCCTGTCGGGCTCTGTTGGGCTCTGTCGGGCTCTGGCGGGCTCTGTCGGGCTCTACTGGGCCCTGTCGGGCTCTGTCGGGCTCTGTCGGGCTCTGTTGGGCCCTGTCGGGCCCTGTCGGGCCCTGTCGGGCCCTGTCGGGCTTTGTCGGGCTCTGTCGGGCTCTGTCGGGCTCTGTCGGGCCCTGTCGGGCTCTGTCGGGCTCTACTGGGCCCTGTCGGGCTCTGTCGGGCTCTGTCAGGCTCTGTCGGGCTCTGTCGGGCTCTGTCGGGCCCTGTCGGGCTCTGTCGGGCTCTACTGGGCTCTCTCGGGTTCTACTGGGCTCTACTGGGCCCTGTCGGGCTCTGTCGTGCTCTACTGGGCTCTGTCGGGCTCGGTCGGGCCCTGTCGGGCTCTGTCAAGCTCTGTCGGGCTCTGTCGGGCTCTGTCGGGCTCTACTGGTCTCTGTCGGGCCCTGTCGGGCCCTGTCGGGCCCTGTCGGGCTCTGTCGGGCTCTGTCGGGCCCTGTCGGGCTCTGTCGGGCTCTGTCGGGCTCTGTCGGGCTCTACTGGGCCCTGTCGGGCCCTGTCGGGCTCTGTCGGGCTCTGTCGAGCTCTACTGGGCTCTGTCGGGCCCTGTCGGGCCCTGTCGGGTTCTGTCGGGCCCTGTCGGGCTCTGTCGGGCACTGTCGGGCCCTGTCGGGCCCTGTCGGGCTCTGTCGGGCTCTGTCGGGCTCTGTCGGGCTCTGTCGGGCTCTGTCGGGTTCTACTGGGCTCTACTGGGCCCTGTCGGGCTCTGTCGGGCTCTGTCGGGCTCTACTGGGTTCTGTCGGGCTCGGTCGGGCCCTCTCGGGCTCTACTGGGCCCTGTCGGGCTCTACTGGGCCCTGTCGGGCTCAGTCGGGCCCTGTCGGGCTCAGTCGGGCCCTGTCGGGCTCTGTCGGGCCCTGTCGGGCCCTGTCGGGCTTTGTCGGGCTCTCTCGGGCTCTGTCGGGCTCTGTTGGGCTCTAGTGGGCCCTGTCCGGCTCTGTCGGGCCCTGTCGGGCCCTGTCGGGCTCTGTCGGGCTCTGTCGGGCCCTGTCGGGCTCTGTCGGGCTCTGTCGGGCTCTGTCGGGCTCTACTGGGCCCTGTCGGGCTCTGTCGGGCTCTGTCGGGCTCTACTGGGCTCTGTCGGGCCCTGTCGGGCCCTGTCGGGCCCTGTCGGGCCCTGTCGGGCTCTCTCGGGCTCTGTCGGGCTCTGTCGGGCTCTGTCGGGACCTGTCGGGCCCTGTCGAGCTCTGTCGGGCCCTGTCGGGCCCTGTCGGGCTCTGTCGGGCCCTGTCGGGCCCTGTCGGGCTCTGTCGGGCTCTGTCGGGCCCTGTCGGGCCCTGTCGGGCTCTGTCGGGCTCTGTAGGGCTCTGTCGGGCTCTGTCGGGCTCTGTCGGGTTCTACTGGGCTCTACTGGGCCCTGTCGGGCTCTGTCGGGCTCTGTCGGGCTCTGTCGGGCTCTATTGGGCTCTGTCGGCTTCTACTGGCCTCTACTGGGCCCTGTCGGGCCCTGTCGGGCTCTGTCGGGCTCTGTCGGGCTCTGTCGGGCTCTGTCGGGCTCTGTCGGGCCCTGTCGGGCTCTGTCGGGCTCTACTGGGCCCTGTCGGGCCCTGTCGGGCCCTGTCGGGCCCTGTCGGGCTCTGTCGGGCTCTGTCGGGCTCTGTCGAGCTCTACTGGGCCCTGTCGGGCTCTGTCGGGCTCTGTCGGGCTCTGTCGGGCTCTGTCGGGCTCTACTGGGCTCTGTCGGGCTCTGTCGGGCTCTGTCGGGCCCTGTCGGGCTCTGTCGGGCTCTGTCGGGCTCTGTCGGGCTCTGTCGAGCTCTACTGGGCCCTGTCGGGCCCTGTCGGGCTCTGTCGGGCTCTGTCGGGCTCTGTCGGGCTCTGTCGGGCTCTACTGGGCTCTGTCGGGCTCTGTCGGGCTCTGTCAGGCCCTGTCGGGCCCTGTCGGGCTCTGTCGGGCTCTGTCGGGCTCTGTCGGGCCCTGTCGGGCTCTGTCGGGCCCTGTCGGGCCCTGTCGGGCTTTGTCGGGCTCTGTCGGTCTCTGTCGGGCTCTGTCGGGCTCTACTGGGCCCTGTCCGGCTCTGTCGGGCTCTGTCGGGCCCTGTCGGGATCTGTCGGGACCTGTCGGGCCCTGTCGGGCTCTGTCGGGCCCTGTCGGGCCCTGTCGGGCTCTGTCGGGCTCTTTCGGGTTCTACTGGGCTCTACTGGGCCCTGTCGGGCTCTGTCGGGCTCTGTCGGGCTCTGTCGGGCTCTACTGGGCTCTGTCGGGCTCGATCGGGCCCTGTCGGGCCCTGTCGGGCTCTGTCGGGCTCTGTCGGGCTCTACTGGTCTCTGTCGGGCCCTGTCGGGCCCTGTCGGGCTCTGTCGGGCCCTGTCGGGCCCTGTCGGGCCCTGTCGGGCTCTGTCGGGCTCTGTCGGGCTCTACTGGGCCCTGTCGGGCTCTGTCGGGCTCTGTCGGGCTCTGTCGGGCTCTACTGGGCTCTGTCGGGCTCTGTCGGGCCCTGTCGGGCCCTGTCTGGCCCTGTCGGGCTCTGTCGGGCTCTGTCGGGCCCTGTCGGGCCCTGTCGAGCTCTGTCGGGCCCTGTCGGGCCCTGTCGGGCTCTGTCGGGCCCTGTCGGGCCCTGTCGGGCTCTGAGGGGCTCTGTCGGGCTCTGTCGGGCTCTGTCGGGTTCTACTGGGCTCTACTGGGCCCTGTCGGGCTCTGTCGGGCTCTGTCGGGCTCTGTCGGGCTCTACTGGGCTCTGTCGGGCTCGGTCGGGCCCTGTCGGGCTCTGTCTGGCTCTGTCGGGCTCTGTCGGGCCCTGTCGGGCCCTGTCGGGCTCTGTCGGACTCTGTCGGGCTCTACTGGGCCCTGTCGGGCTCTGTCGGGCTCTGTCGGGCTCTGTCGGGCTCTGTCGGGCTCTGTCGGGCCCTGTCGGGCTCTGTCGGGCCCTGTCGGGCTCTGTCGGGCTCTACTGGGCCCTGTCGGGCTCTGTCGGGCTCTGTCGGGCCCTGTCGGGCCCTGTCGGGCTCTGTCGGGCTCTGTCGGGCTCTACTGGGCCCTGTCGGGCCCTGTCGGGCCCTGTCGAGCTCTGTCGGGCTCTGTCGGGCTCTGTCGGGCTCTGTCGGGCTCTACTGGGCCCTGTCGGGCCCTGTCGGGCCCTGTCGGGCTCTGTCGAGCTCTGTCGGGCGCTGTCGGGCCCTGTCGAGCTCTGTCGGGCTCTGTCGGGCTCTACTGGGCTCTGTCGGGTTCTACTGGGCTCTACTGGGCCCTGTCGGGCTCTGTCGTGCTCTACTGGGCTCTGTCGGGCTCGGTCGGGCCCTGTCGGGCTCTGTCAAGCTCTGTCGGGCTCTGTCGGGCTCTGTCGGGCTCTACTGGTCTCTGTCGGGCCCTGTCGGGCCCTGTCGGGCCCTGTCGGGCTCTGTCGGGCTCTGTCGGGCCCTGTCGGGCTCTGTCGGGCTCTGTCGGGCTCTGTCGGGCTCTACTGGGCCCTGTCGGGCCCTGTCGGGCTCTGTCGGGCTCTGTCGAGCTCTACTGGGCTCTGTCGGGCCCTGTCGGGCCCTGTCGGGTTCTGTCGGGCCCTGTCGGGCCCTGTCGGGCCCTGTCGGGCTCTGTCGGGCTCTGTCGGGCTCTGTCGGGTTCTACTGGGCTCTACTGGGCCCTGTCGGGCTCTGTCGGGCTCTGTCGGGCTCTGTCGGGCTCTACTGGGTTCTGTCGGGCTCGGTCGGGCCCTGTCGGGCTCTGTCGGGCTCTGTCGGGCTCTGTCGGGCTCTGTCGGGCCCTGTCGGGCCCTGTCGGGCTCTGTCGGGCTCTGTCGGGTTCTGTCGGGCCCTGTCGGGCTCTGTCGGGCTCTGTCGGGCTCTACTGGGCCCTGTCGGGCCCTGTCGGGCCCTGTAGGGCCCTGTCGGGTTCTGTCGGGCCCTGTCGGGCTCTGTCGGGCTCTGTCAGGCTCTGTCGGGCTCTACTGGGCCCTGTCGGGCTCTGTCGGGCCCTGTCGGGCCCTGTCGGGCTCTGTCGGGCTCTGTCGGGCCCTGTCGGGCTCTGTCGGGCCCTGTCGGGCTCTGTCGGGCTCTACTGGGCCCTGTCGGGCTCTGTCGGGCCCTGTCGGGCCCTGTCGGGCCCTGTCGGGCCCTGTCGGGCTCTGTCGGGCTCTGTCGGGCCCTGTCGGGCTCTGTCGGGCCCTGTCGGGCTCTGTTGGGCTCTGTCGGGCTCTGGCGGGCTCTGTCGGGCTCTACTGGGCCCTGTCGGGCCCTGTCGGGCTCTGTCGGGCTCTGTCGGGCTCTGTTGGGCCCTGTCGGGCCCTGTCGGGCCCTGTCGGGCTTTGTCGGGCTCTGTCGGGCTCTGTCGGGCTCTGTCGGGCCCTGTCGGGCTCTGTCGGGCTCTGTCGGGCTCTACTGGGCTCTGTCGGGCTCTGTCGGGTTCTGTCGGGCTCTGTCGGGCTCTGTCGGGCCCTGTCGGGCTCTGTCGGGCTCTGTCGGGCCCTGTCGGGCCCTGTCGGGCCCTGTCGAGCTTTGTCGGGCTCTGTCGGGCTCTGTCGGGCTCTGTCGGGCCCTGTCGGGCTCTGTCGGGCCCTGTCGGGCTCTGTCGGGCTCTGTCGGGCCCTGTCGGGCTCTGTCGGGCTCTGTCGGGCTCTGTCGGGCTCTACTGGTCTCTGTCGGGCTCTGTCGGGCCCTGTCGGGCCCTGTCGGGCTCTGTTGGGCCCTGTCGGGCCCTGTCGGGCTCTGTCGGGCTCTGTCGGGCTCTACTGGGCCCTGTCGGGCTCTGTCGGGCTCTGTCGAGCTCTACTGGGCTCTGTCGGGCCCTGTCGGGCCCTGTCGGGCTCTGTCGGGCTCTGTCGGGCTCTGTCAGGCTCTACTGGGCCCTGTCGGGCTCTGTCGGGCCCTGTCGGGCTCTGTCGGGCTCTGTCGGGCTCTGTCGGGCCCTGTCGGGCCCTGTCGGGCTCTGTCGAGCTCTGTCGGGCCCTGTCGGGCTCTGTCGGGCTCTACTGGGCCCTGTCGGGCTCTGTCGGGCCCTGTCGGGCTCTACTGGGCCCTGTCGGGCTCTATCGGGCTCTGTCGGGCTCTACTGGGCCCTGTCGGGCTCTGTCGGGCTCTGTCGGGCTCTACTGGGCCCTGTCGGGCCCTGTCGGGCTCTGTCGGGCCCTGTCGGGCTCTGTCGGGCTCTGTCGGGCTCTGTCGGGCTCTGGCGGGCTCTGGCGGGCTCTGTCGGGCTCTACTGGGCCCTGTCGGGCCCTGTCGGGCCCTGTCGGGCTCTGTCGGGCTCTGTCGGGCTCTGTCGGGCTCTACTGGGCTCTGTCGGGCCCTGTCGGGCCCTGTCGGGCCCTGTCGGGCTCTGTCGGGCTCTGTCGGGCTCTGTCGGGCCCTGTCGGGCCCTGTCGAGCTCTGTCGGGCTCTGTCGGGCTCTACTGGGTTCTGTCGGGCTCTGTCGGGCCCTGTCGGGCCCTGTCGGGCTCTGTCGGGCTCTGTCGGGCTCTGTCGGGCTCTATTGGGCTCTGTCGGGTTCTACTGGGCTCTACTGGGCCCTGTCGGGCTCTGTCGGGCTCTGTCGGGCCCTGTCGGGCTCTGTCGGGCTCTACTGGGCCCTGTCGGGCCCTGTCGGGCCCTGTCGGGCTCCTTCGGGCCCTGTCGGGCCCTGTCGGGCTCTGTCGGGCTCTGTCGAGCTCTACTGGGCTCTGTCGGGCTCTGTCGGGCCCTGTCGGGCTCTGTCGGGCTCTGTCGGGCTCTGTCGGGCTCTGTTGGGCTCTGTCGGGATCTACTGGGCCCTGTCGGGCCCTGTCGGGCCCTGTCGGGCTCTGTCGGGCTCTGTCGGGCTCTGTCGGGCTCTGTCGGGCCCTGTCGGGCCCTGTCGGGCTTTGTCGGGCTCTGTCGGGCTCTGTCGGGCTCTGTCGGGCTCTACTGGGCCCTGTCCGGCTCTGTCGGGTTCTGTCGGGCCCTGTCGGGCTCTGTCGGGCTCTGTCGGGCTCTGTCGGGCCCTGTCGGGCCCTGTCGGGCCCTGTCGAGCTTTGTCGGGCTCTGTCGGGCTCTGTCGGGCTCTGTCGGGCTCTGTCGGGCTCTGTCGGGCCCTGTCGGGCTCTGTCGGGCTCTGTCGGGCCCTGTCGGGCTCTGTCGGGCTCTGTCGGGCTCTGTCGGGCTCTACTGGTCTCTGTCGGGCTCTGTCGGGCCCTGTCGGGCCCTGTCGGGCCCTGTCGGGCCCTGTCGGGCTCTGTCGGGCTCTGTCGGGCTCTACTGGGCCCTGTCGGGCTCTGTCGGGCTCTGTCGAGCTCTACTGGGCTCTGTCGGGCTCTGTCGGGCCCTGTCGGGCTCTGTCGGGCTCTGTCGGGCTCTGTCAGGCTCTACTGGGCCCTGTCGGGCTCTGTCGGGCCCTGTCGGGCTCTGTCGGGCTCTGTCGGGCTCTGTCGGGCCCTGTCGGGCCCTGTCGGGCTCTGTCGAGCTCTGTCGGGCCCTGTCGGGCTCTGCCGGGCTCTGTCGGGCCCTGTCGGGCTCTGTCGGGCCCTGTCGGGCTCTACTGGGCCCTGTCGGGCCTCTGTCGGGCTCTGTCGGGCTCTACTGGGCCCTGTCGGGCCCTGTCGGGCTCTGTCGGGCCCTGTCGGGCTCTGTCGGGTTCTGTCGGGCTCTGTCGGGCTCTGTCGGGCTCTGGCGGGCTCTGGCGGGCTCTGTCGGGCTCTACTGGGCCCTGTCGGGCTCTGTCGGGCCCTGTCGGGCCCTGTCGGGCCCTGTCGGGCCCTGTCGGGCTCTGTCGGGCTCTGTCGGGCTCTACTGGGCTCTGTCGGGCTCTGTCGGGCCCTGTCGGGCCCTGTCAGGCTCTGTCGAGCTCTGTCGGGCTCTGTCGGGCCCTGTCGGGCCCTGTCGAGCTCTGTCGGGCTCTGTCGGGCTCTGTCGGGCTCTACTGGGCCCTGTCGGGCCCTGTCGGGCTCTGTCGGGCTCTGTCGGGCTCTATTGGGCTCTGTCGGGTTCTACTGGGCTCTACTGGGCCCTGTCGGGCCCTGTCGGGCCCTGTCGGGCTCTGTCGGTCCCTGTCGGGCTCTGTCGGGCTCTGTCGGGCCCTGTCGGGCTCTGTCGGGCTCTGTCGGGCTCTGTCGGGCTCTACTGGGCCCTGTCGGGCTCTGTCGGGCTCTGTCGGGCTCTGTCGGGCTCTACTGGGCTCTGTCGGGTTCTGTCGGGCTCTGTCGGGCTCTGTCGGGCCCTGTCGGGCTCTGTCGGGCTCTGTCGGGCTCTGTCGGGCTCTGTTGGGACCTGTCGGGCCCTGTCGAGCTCTGTCGGGCCCTGTCGGGCCCTGTCGGGCTCTGTCGGGCCCTGTCGGGCCCTGTCGGGCTCTGTCGGGCTCTGTCGGGCTCTACTGGTCTCTGTCGGGCCCTGTCGGGCCCTGTCGGGCTCTGTCGGGCTCTGTCGGGCCCTGTCGGGCCCTGTCGGGCTCTGTCGGGCTCTGTCGGGCTCTGTCGGGCTCTACTGGGCCCTGTCGGCCTCTGTCGGGCTCTGTCGGGCTCTGTCGGGCTCTGTCGGGCTCTACTGGGCTCTGTCGGGCTCTGTCGGGCCCTGTCGGGCCCTGTCGGGCCCTGTCGGGCTCTGTCGGGCTCTGTCGGGCCCTGTCGGGCCCTGTCGAGCTCTGTCGGGCCCTGTCGGGCCCTGTCGGGCCCTGTCGGGCCCTGTCGGGCTCTGTCGGGCCCTGTCGGGCCCTGTCGGGCTCTGTCGGGCTCTGTCGGGTTCTACTGGGCTCTACTGGGCCCTGTCGGGCTCTGTCGGGCTCTGTCGGGCTGTGTCGGGCTCTGTCGGGCTCTGTCGGGCTCTACTGGGCTCTGTCGGGCTCTGTCGGGCTCTGTCGGGCTCTGTCGGGCTCTGTCGGGCCATGTCGGGCCCTGTCGGGCTCTGTCGGACTCTGTCGGGCTCTACTGGGCCCTGTCGGGCCCTGTCGGGCCCTGTCGGGCTCTGTCGGGCTCTGTCGAGCTCTACTGGGCTCTGTCGGGCTCTGTCGGGCTCTGTCGGACTCTACTGGGCCCTGTCGGGCCCTGTCGGGCTCTGTCGGGCTCTGTCGGGCCCTGTCGGGCCCTGTCGGGCCCTGTCGGGCTCTGTCGGGCTCTGTCGGGCTCTGTCGGGCTCTGTCGGGCCCTGTCGGGCTCTACTGGGCTCTGTCGGGCTCTGTCGGGCTCTGTCGGGCTCTGTCGGGCCCTGTCGGGCTCTACTGGGCTCTGTCGGGCTCTGTCGGGCTCTGTCGGGCTCTACTGGGCTCTGTAGGGCTCTGTCGGGTTCTGTCGGGTTCTGTCGGGCTCTGTCGGGCTCTGTCGGGCCCTGTCGGGCTCTGTCGGGCTCTGTCGGGCTCTGTCGGGCCCTGTCGGGCCCTGTCGGGCCCTGTCGGGCCCTGTCGAGCTTTGTCGGGCTCTGTCGGGCTCTGTCGGGCTCTGTCGGGCTCTACTGGGCCCTGTCGGGCCCTGTCGGGCTCTGTCGGGCTCTGTCGGGCCCTGTCGGGCTCTGTCGGGCTCTGTCGGGCTCTGTCGAGCTCTACTGGGCTCTGTCGGGCTCTGTCGGGCCCTGTCGGGCTCTGTTGGGCTCTGTCGGGCTCTGGCGGGCTCTGTCGGGCTCTACTGGGCCCTGTCGGGCTCTGTCGGGCTCTGTCGGGCTCTGTTGGGCCCTGTCGGGCCCTGTCGGGCCCTGTCGGGCCCTGTCGGGCTTTGTCGGGCTCTGTCGGGCTCTGTCGGGCTCTGTCGGGCCCTGTCGGGCTCTGTCGGGCTCTACTGGGCCCTGTCGGGCTCTGTCGGGCTCTGTCAGGCTCTGTCGGGCTCTGTCGGGCTCTGTCGGGCCCTGTCGGGCTCTGTCGGGCTCTACTGGGCTCTGTCGGGCTCGGTCGGGCCCTGTCGGGCTCTGTCAAGCTCTGTCGGGCTCTGTCGGGCTCTGTCGGGCTCTACTGGTCTCTGTCGGGCCCTGTCGGGCCCTGTCGGGCCCTGTCGGGCCCTGTCGGGCTCTGTCGGGCTCTGTCGGGCCCTGTCGGGCTCTGTCGGGCTCTGTCGGGCTCTGTCGGGCTCTACTGGGCCCTGTCGGGCCCTGTCGGGCTCTGTCGGGCTCTGTCGAGCTCTACTGGGCTCTGTCGGGCCCTGTCGGGCCCTGTCGGGTTCTGTCGGGCCCTGTCGGGCTCTGTCGGGCCCTGTCGGGCCCTGTCGGGCTCTGTCGGGCTCTGTCGGGCTCTGTCGGGCTCTGTCGGGCTCTGTCGGGTTCTACTGGGCTCTACTGGGCCCTGTCGGGCTCTGTCGGGCTCTGTCGGGCTCTACTGGGTTCTGTCGGGCTCGGTCGGGCCCTCTCGGGCTCTTTCGGGCTCTGTCGGGCTCTGTCGGGCCCTGTCGGGCCCTGTCGGGCTCTGTCGGGCTCTGTCGGGTTCTGTCGGGCCCTGTCGGGCTCTGTCGGGCTCTGTCGGGCTCTACTGGGCCCTGTCGGGCCCTGTCGGGCCCTGTAGGGCCCTGTCGGGTTCTGTCGGGCTCTGTCGAGCTCTGTCGGGCCCTGTCGGGCTCTGTCAGGCTCTGTCGGGCTCTACTGGGCCCTGTCGGGCTCTGTCGGGCCCTGTCGGGCTCTGTCGGGCCCTGTCGGGCCCTGTCGGGCCCTGTCGGGCTCTGTCGGGCTCTGTCGGGCCCTGTCGGGCTCTGTCGGGCTCTACTGGGCCCTGTCGGGCTCTGTCGGGCTCTGTCGGGCTCTACTGGGCCCTGTCGGGCTCTGTCGGGCTCTGTCGGGCTCTACTGGGCCCTGTCGGGCTCTGTCGGGCTCTGTCGGGCTCTGTCGGGCCCTGTCGGGCCCTGTCGGGCCCTGTCGGGCTTTGTCGGGCTCTGTCGGGCTCTGTCGGGCTCTGTCGGGCCCTGTCGGGCTCTGTCGGGCTCTGTCGGGCTCTGTCGGGCTCTGTCGGGCTCTACTGGGCTCTGTCGGGCTCTGTCGGGTTCTGTCGGGCTCTGTCGGGCCCTGTCGGGCCCTGTCGGGCCCTGTCGGGCCCTGTCGGGCCCTGTCGGGCTCTGTCGGGCCCTGTCGGGCCCTGTCGGGCCCTGTCGGGCTCTGTCGGGCTCTGTCGGGCCCTGTCGGGCTCTGTCGGGCTCTGTCGGGCTCTGTCGGGCTCTACTGGTCTCTGTCGGGCTCTGTCGGGCTCTGTCGGGCCCTGTCGGGCCCTGTCGGGCTCTGTCGGGCCCTGTCGGGCTCTGTCGGGCTCTGTCGGGCTCTACTGGGCCCTGTCGGGCTCTGTCGGGCTCTGTCGAGCTCTACTGGGCTCTGTCGGGCTCTGTCGGGCCCTGTCGGGCTCTGTCGGGCTCTGTTGGGCTCTGTCAGGCTCTACTGGGCCCTGTCGGGCCCTGTCGGGCCCTGTCGGGCTCTGTCGGGCTCTGTCGGGCTCTGTCGGGCCCTGTCGGGCCCTGTCGGGCTCTGTCGAGCTCTGTCGGGCCCTGTCGGGCTCTGTCGGGCTCTACTGGGCCCTGTCGGGCTCTGTCGGGCCCTGTCGGGCTCTACTGGGCCCTGTCGGGCTCTGTCGGGCTCTGTCGGGCTCTACTGGGCCCTGTCGGGCCCTGTCGGGCTCTGTCGGGCCCTGTCGGGCTCTGTCGGGCCCTGTCGGGCTCTGTCGGGCTCTGGCGGGCTCTGTCGGGCTCTACTGGGCCCTGTCGGGCCCTGTCGGGCCCTGTCGGGCCCTGTCGGGCTCTGTCGGGCTCTGTCGGGCTCTGTCGGGCTCTACTGGGCTCTGTCGGGCTCTGTCGGGCCCTGTCGGGCCCTGTCGGGCCCTGTCGGGCCCTGTCGGGCTCTGTCGGGCTCTGTCGGGCTCTACTGGGCTCTGTCGGGCTCTGTCGGGTTCTGTCGGGCCCTGTCGGGCTCTGTCGGGCCCTGTCGGGCTCTGTCGGGCTCTGTCGGGCTCTGTCGGGCTCTGTCGGGGCTCTACCTGGGCTCTGTCGGGCTCTGTCGGGTTCTGTCGGGCCCTGTCGGGCTCTGTCGGGCCCTGTCGGGCTCTGTCGGGCCCTGTCGGGCCCTGTCGAGCTCTGTCGGGCTCTGTCGGGCTCTGTCGGGCTCTACTGGGCTCTGTCGGGCTCTGTCGGGTTCTGTCGGGCCCTGTCGGGCTCTGTCGGGCCCTGTCGGGCTCTGTCGGACTCTGTCGGGCTCTGTCGGGCCCTGTCGGGCTCTGTCGGGCCCTGTCGGGCCCTGTCGGGCCTGTCGGGCCCTGTCGGGCTCTGTCGGGCTCTGTCGGGCCCTGTCGGGCCCTGTCGGGCTCTGTCGGGCTCTGTCGGGCTCTACTGGGCCCTGTCGGGCTCAGTCGGGCCCTGTCGGGCTCAGTCGGGCCCTGTCGGGCTCTGTCGGGCCCTGTCGGGCCCTGTCGGGCTTTGTCGGGCTCTCTCGGGCTCTGTCGGGCTCTGTTGGGCTCTAGTGGGCCCTGTCCGGCTCTGTCGGGCCCTGTCGGGCCCTGTCGGGCTCTGTCGGGCTCTGTCGGGCCCTGTCGGGCTCTGTCGGGCTCTGTCGGGCTCTGTCGGGCTCTACTGGGCCCTGTCGGGCTCTGTCGGGCTCTGTCGGGCTCTACTGGGCTCTGTCGGGTTCTGTCGGGCTCTGTCGGGCCCTGTCGGGCCCTGTCGGGCTCTCTCGGGCTCTGTCGGGCTCTGTCGGGCTCTGTCGGGACCTGTCGGGCCCTGTCGAGCTCTGTCGGGCCCTGTCGGGCCCTGTCGGGCTCTGTCGGGCCCTGTCGGGCCCTGTCGGGCTCTGTCGGGCTCTGTCGGGCCCTGTCGGGCCCTGTCGGGCTCTGTCGGGCTCTGTAGGGCTCTGTCGGGCTCTGTCGGGCTCTGTCGGGTTCTACTGGGCTCTACTGGGCCCTGTCGGGCTCTGTCGGGCTCTGTCGGGCTCTGTCGGGCTCTATTGGGCTCTGTCGGCTTCTACTGGCCTCTACTGGGCCCTGTCGGGCTCTGTCGGGCTCTGTCGGGCTCTGTCGGGCTCTGTCGGGCTCTGTCGGGCCCTGTCGGGCTCTGTCGGGCTCTACTGGGCCCTGTC